>NC_079459.1:6224891-6424891 GCF_903798145.1 Danio aesculapii | reverse complement strand
GATTGGCTACAGTAGCAGAAAACCACACCGGTTGCCGCTCCTGTCAGCTAAGAACAGGAAACTAAGGCTACAGTTCACACAGGCTCACCAAAATTAAACAGTAGAAGATTGGAAACACTTTGCCAGGTCTTATGAGATTTCTGCTGCGACATTCGGATTGTATGGTTAGAATTTGGTGTCAACAACATGAAAGCATTGATCCATCCTGCCTTGTATCAACGATACAGGCTGGTGGTGGTGGTGTAATGGTGTGGGGGTATTTTCTAGGCACTCTTTGGGCCCATTAGTACCAATTGAACATCGTATCAACGCCACAGCCTTGTTGCTGACCATGTCCATCCCTTTATGACCACAGTGTACCCATCTTCTGATGACTACTTCCAGCAGGATAACACGCCATGTCATAAAGCATGAATCATCTCACACTGGTTTCTTAAACATGACAATGAGTTCACTGTACTCAAATGGCCTCCACAGTCACCGGATGTGGTGGAACGGGAGATTCACATCATGGATGTGCAGCTGACAAATCTAAAGCATGCTATCATGTCAATATGGAGCAAAATCTCTGAGAAATATTTCCAGTACCTTTTTGAATCTATGCCACAAAAGATTAAGGCAGTTCTAAGGGCAAAAGTTGGTCCAACCCAGTGCTAGTAAGGTCCCTAATAAAGTGGCCAGTAAAGGTATGTAGATTGAGGGAGCTCTCAGATTTCATCTGTAATATCTTAATTTGTGTCCCCAAAATAATAATACTTTTTAGTTGTTAAAAGTAAATAAAGTAAATTACTTGTATTTAGCACTAACTGAATTATTCAAATTAAATGTTGATTTTTTTTCTTCAATAAAATATCAAATAAATTAAGTAAACATTATAGAATAACCCACAATACATATCAAACACTTCTATACACAAAACAACATTAATCATTTCAGAAATTTGGAAAATTATCAAATGTATGTTATGAGAAATAAGTGTTTTTTCTCCTAAGTTGGATGTAAACCACCTTGTGAGGCAGTAGAATCATTTTAGTCCCTATTGTGGATATAAAAGTGGCTTTACTGTGAACTTACCATAATACTTTACACTCTCTACTATCTTCATCTTGACGTCTTCTGTACACTCCATCGCAATAAGGATCACCTCAAATAGCAAACACTCATTCTTGTTTTGTTCCACAAGTCTCTCATTCACAGTTTGCACAGCCTATTCACAGCAAACATTTCAAAAGCATCACAAAACTTCAGAATATATGGCAGAACCACATCTAACAGCTTTATTCCCACCTTAATAAACGTGAATGCTCTGCCTTTGGGGAGTTCTGTGTTCGTGGAGACTGAGTTCAAGTCAAATAGATCATCATGTTGCAGCGCAATCATAAGAGGACCTGAGTGATTCTGCATAATAAGACGACATATAATATGAGTGTTTCTTTTTTAGTAACAAGGGGATACTGCAGTAACTTTTTAATAAGTTTTTTGTGAACGTTACCTTTTTATTTTCCATTCTCCTCAAATCATCTGCGAGTCATTTACCTACATTAAAAGACGCGGAGGTGAATAAAAAAATGGCGACTGTAAATTCAACAAAAGCAAAACAAACATGCGCGTACATAAGCGTGAAATGAACGCTCTTGGCATATAAAAGGTGTAGTTAAAATGTGAGTACCTAATTTATGTTTCGAGCCTGCTTCACGCTGTACTGTAAACAAAGGAACTGTCTGTCGGTCACTCACTCTCAATGTAATCCACCGCCACCTTGCGCTGTGGAGTCTGTTTGTCTATCTATCTATCTATCTATCTATCTATCTATCTATCTATCTATCTATCTATCTATCTATCTATCTATCTATCTATCTATCTATCTATCTATCTATCTATCTATCTATCTATCTATCTATCTATCTATCTATCTATCTATCTATCTATCTATCTATCTATCTATCTATCTGTCTGTCTGTCTGTCTGTCTGTCTGTCTGTCTGTCTGTCTGTCTGTGTTTACCCAACACTGTTGATGAATACAGCAAGCTTATTCTTTTTCACTTATTCTTTTTTTCATTCATTCATTTATTTATTCATTTTTCCTTCAGCTTAGTCCTTTTATTCATCAGGGGTGGCCACAGCAGAATGAACCACCAACTTATCCAGCATATGTTTTACACAGCGGATGCCCTTCCAGCTGCACCCCAGTACTGGGAATCATCCAAACACACTCATTCACACACAAATTATGGCCAATTTAGTCTACACAATTCACCTATAGCACATGTCTTTGGGCTGTGGGGGAAAAACCGGAGCACCCGGAGGAAACCCACACGAACACGGGGAAATGGTCATCATCACAATAAAGTGCCTTTGATGTCCCACAAGATTGAATCAGTACCATAATGCAAAATAATGAAATTCTGATGTTTTAATATAGTTGTTTAATCCTTTACACACGTGCAGGTAGAATTATAAGTGTTTTGAAATATGTTTTGTCAATTTTTGCCATATTCTTTCATTGAATGGATGTGATTTTACCATGTCCCACACACTGCTCAGCCAACTTCAATGAGTCTAAAAAGTTTAAAATTAAAAACATTTTAAATATTATTTTATTTGACAAAAAACTAATTTTAAATCCTTAAATTTTGCTTTTATAATATTATTAATCATTTTGCATGTGTCCTTGAAATTGCTGTCCACCCTGTCTTGATGTGGTAAATGCCCCTTTAAGAAATCCTCTGATGTACTCATTGGCATCCTCCTGCCCATTTTGCCTTTCTTCAGAGGGGGTTAAAACATCTGATGTGGCCACAGTAACTATCTACACTTATGTTTCCTATTTTTCCTCATATTGTACTTGAAACTGAATGTTGTCAAGCTTAACATGTCCACCCTGTCATAGTGAAATAATAATTCATATAAAACATTTCAGAAATTAAAAATAAAGCTTTTAAACTGTATACAAAGAGCTTAAATTTTCCATTTCCACCTGGCGATACTCTTCCCGAGGCCCTCAGACTATGCAGAGTCACTGATTCGATCCAAGACCAACGACGAGATGATCCCAAGGTTTCCATATCCTGGACCAGGCCGTATCCTGAGCAGCTACTGTGGTGGTCATGGAGGAGTGGAGAACATGAGACTGATTCCTGTGACGCTCCAGAGACAGACGAGTCTTCTCTGACGCCAGCTTCCAGCCTCTGCCGCTGAGACTGCAGCTCTGCACAAGACGTTTGGCCAGCGGAGAAATTAAAATGGTCGTGCCCAACTGAGCCTGGTTTCTCTCAAGGTTTTTTTTTTCTTCACTTCCGCCTTTAGTGAAGTTTTTTTTCCCTCTCCGCTGTCGCCACTGGCTTGCATGGTTCGGGATCTATAGAGCTGCGCAACGTTGGATTGCTCTTCAGTGTTTGGACTCTCAGTAGTGATTTAAACCACACTGAACTGAGCTCAACTGAACTGAACTTAAACACTACAAACTGAACTACACTGTTCCAATTTACTACGACCTTTTATGTGAAGCTGCTTTGACACAACCCAGGTAGCAAAGAATTCTGGCCCAGATTTGGCATAAATCTGGCACAGCAGGCATTCATCCGGCTGTGGCATACAGCATGTGGGCCAAACATGGGCCTGGTTTGGCAGAGGTGTCACCGTCTTTAAGGCGGCACACAATACTTGGGCCAGATGTAAAATGTAGTATTTGGCCCAGATGTTAATAATTGATATATGGGCCATGTGAGTCTGGTCTATCTTGACCCATAAAAAACACATTTGTATTATTTTCAAATAAAAATAAAAAAATTCTACCTATCAGGTCGCTTCGAGGAAAGGCACGCCCATAGCACGCCTAAAGTGCAATGATTCATGGGTTTATCAATTTCATTGCAGTCGTGACACACCAACATATCTGGCCCAGTTCAGGCTCAGTTATGGGTTATTAACTTGGCTAAGACTTGGCCCAGATTTGGTCCATGTTTGGCTCTTGTCTGGAAGCACAGACTTGGTCCAGTCATGTACCGTAATTCACTGCGGCATGTGGGCCAAGCAACAGCTGATTGTGTGGGCCAGAGCTGGGCCAGAGATATTTTGCTATGTGGGAATTTACATTGTATAAGCGCTGTACAAATAAAGGTGAATTGAATTGAATAGGCAAACACTTTACCAGCTGTAGATACAACCTGCAACCTCCTCCCTGTCATTGTCCACCCTGTCACAAATCCTTCCTTGACAGGGTGGGCATGTGCATTGTTATTGACACTTTATTTATTTAATATTTTATTGTTAATTAGTTAATGTTTTTAACACTTTCAACACTTATACACATACTACACCGGTAGATGCAATACATGAGTGGACAATACAAACTTTTCACAATATAAGTCTCAGTCTATGTAAAGGATATCCTTTTAAAATCCATATAATGTAGTTCATTAACTGTTTGAAATAAAAATACAGCCCTAAGTATTTGTACATTTACGTGAACATCCGTAATCTAATTATTTACATTATTCTGGGAAAAAAAAGTGTATTATTAAGGTGTTTACATGATTTGCCTCCAACATTCCATTCACTTCTCCAATAGAATGTACAATGTAAAGATTTACATTAATTAGAACATTTAGTTTAATTTGAAGGACATTAATTGTTTATTTTCCCATTAATTTGCATATTAATAAAACCTAATTGATAACAGAAGAGGTGGCATGGTGGCTCAGTGGTTTGCAGTAGTTAGTGAAAACAGAAGTTGAATTCTTGAAAACTTTTACAACCCTTTTATATTAACCCTTTAATATTTCTTGCTGTACCTGTTGTTTTTCAAATGTTCCTCCATATTTAGTTCTGCAATTGAAGCCTTTGTCCTCCCTGTCATCTTGTTTTCCACTGTCATGTTCAACTTTTATGAAAACAAACTAACTATTTATAACCTCAGAAAGACATCTTGTGTGATTTCTTAATAAACCAATAAGAGCCAGTTAATATTATTTGAAAGTTTGACAAAATATATTAGATTTGGGGTTTTATTTTGAAAAGAACGTGCAACGATTGCATATTTTATTGGGAAATAAATGTTTTGTCCATTATTTCATTAATATAAATAGACTTTTTTCATAATCTAAAAAGTTGGGTGGGAAAAGGGACACATTACCTTTCTGCAAATATACATTTTATAATCACACTGCAATGACAATATACTATGATTACTTTGAATTTGTCCATGACAGGGTTGACACAATTTGAGGTTTGTTTACTGTTTTTCTGCTTGCAGATTATTTATAAAAAATGCAGGAGCTTGACCAACATTATTATTTTAGTCTAAGGTCTAATTACAGTTTTTCATTTGTGCACATCACAGTAGCAGTTTCTCATTCCTTCCAACAAATTGCAAATGCTTTTGGACATGCATCAATTGCTTTCCTACAACTCTCTGCTGTTTTATCATTTGCTTATGTCATGCCAGTCAAAATTAACTGAACTTGTGAATGCTGAATAGTCATTATATAAAACTGATAGCGCTCATTTCATTACTTGAGTCATTACATACAAAAATGATGAACTAGTTGTCAAAATCTGTCAAGCTAATGTTTAAAATCTTTAAAATCTTTTTTTTCTCCCTGAAATTGTCTTCTAAATTGAACTTTTTCATGAATGATTTACAGACCTGTGTATGTTGTAGGTTCAGTTCCAATATGTACTGGAAAATTGTCTACAGTTGTGCACAGCTCTACCCAAAGGAAGTTTATGTTTGTTGTAAATAAGGGTGTGTTTATTCCTTTGCACAATGCTGTGAATAAATTAGAATTGTAAAGAGCATCTGCAGTAAAAATGTGAAACATACTTATTCAGTGTCTTGTACTCAGATACCTCACTAAATGCAGTGATGTCTAACTTTACTGTAGTTTTCATATGGCTGTGAAAATAGTATACAGTGCTGTCTTGAGCATTTTCAGGAAGTGTCAACAAAATCTGACTTTTTTTGCATTGGAAAACATTTACAGAGTAAACTGTCATATAGAAAACATGACGAAGCCAATTGACTATCTTGTTCATAAACAATGGTGTCAGGTCTTTTCATCTTGATGACACTGACATGAGTACTTGCTTTTGAAGAATAAGCTATCCATTTTGAGCAAGTGCCCCGCTTTTGCCGGTTATCAACTAGGTTTTTGCAGTTTGTACTAATTGTTTTGAGAAATGCATATGCAATGCGGTAGAAGTTCACAAAGACAGTCGAAGACAGCTAATTCTTCTTAAGTTGCCTTAAGAAAAAGAAATGCTAGTGAGCCTTCTTGACCAGGCTGGAAGCGTTGGTGGTCCATGACAGGTCCCTTGAGATGTGGGTCCCCAGGAACCTGAAGGATAAGACAGGCTCAACGGCCATCCCATTGATGTGAATGGGATCATATGAACCTAATTTTGTTAAAGAGCTCCTATTATGGGTTTTTGAAAATGACCTTCCATGTAGTGTGTAACACAGCAGTGAAGTGAAATATCCAGCTAAGGCTTAAATCTGAAAGCGCACTGTGTTTAAAACTATTGATTAATTTATAAAAGAGTCGACTTATAGTGCTTCAAATGACATGTAGGGCTACAAAACCTAAGCCCTGCCTAATTATTGCGCGCACAAATGCGGGAAAATTGAAACCTGCAGCCCCACCCACAAACAGACAAACACTGTATCAGATCCCGGTTGAATCAAGTCGTGAAGACGCTGTGCTCAGCTGGATATTATTGGAAGTGTGAGGGGAAAGTTAGTGTAATTTTGTCTACCCAAAGATGAAACTGAAGAGTCAGTAGTTGAGGTTTATTCTTGCAATAATACCTCAGCATTATAGCCCTCATTTTTCTGACGAGTGCTTCAGTAATCTACACTTACAACAGGGGATTCGTCGAATCTTTTCGTTGAAATTATGGGAGTTGTCCGGGTTAAATAACAAAACGGGAGGGTGGAGGAAGATGAGTCTGAAATACGGGAGACTCACAGAAAAAACAGGAGTGTTGGCAGGTATGCTCACACATACACTATGCACTCTGACTACTTCAATACTGTTGATAAGCCATGCTGGGCATTTCATTCTGTCTCGCGCTGAACACTATCGACCAGTCGCAACAGACTGTCATCAGTCCAATCAGCACAGATTAGCTTTGCGCTAAGGAGGGGTTTGGGAACAAATGAATCATTCGGAAGTCGCTGGGATAATCAGGTAAAAATAAATGAATATTATAAGACAATGGAAGTGTTTTTTGATCTTGCAGGCATATCAGCCTGTTGTTGGGGACCCTTAAAACCAAAATATGACCCTTTTTTCGATGTATATAGAAGCGCTTTAAAGAGCAGATTATTGTCTGTGCACCAAGTGACCAGGTTCTGTATCTTCTCCCTTTAGGCAGTCTCATCATTGTTGCTGATTAGACCGATAACTGTCTAAACAGTCCTACACAATATACTTCAAGGCTAGAGCAACTCCTACTCCCTGCTAAAATTGAAACGTTTTTTTTTTTTTTACTCATTAACAGATTAATTTCTTTTTAGAGATAACTTATTCATCAATGGGCTGTTAAAACTAGATGCTCGATTTGATCAGTGAGAACAGGGTGTTCACGGGGTCTTAAAAAGTACTAAAAAAAGATAAACCAATTTAGAGAAATGTAAGGCCCCTAAAAAGTATTAAAACGTCTTAAATGCTATTTTACAGGGTATTAAATTTTGTATCAGTATGCTAACGTTTGCCTGAATTTAATCTTTGAATATTGGGATGCTGTGTAGTTTATGAAATCAAACAAATCACCTTGCTTTGTTTACTGCTGAAAACCAGGGAAACACTGTTATTCCTGCTGTTAAAAAAGCGCCACCTGCTGGATTAACATTTTTGCTTCAGTTTATAAATACAGTTTTAGTTTAGGATTCGTTTCTTGCAATCAGTATTTAGTAAATATATTGCAAGTTAAAATGTCGGCAATTTTACTGGTTGAAACCGGAAGTGATGATGAGGTCTTAAAATGTATGCAAAGAGTCTTAAAAAAGGTCTTAAAAGGTATTGAATTTCAATCTCTGATTCCTGTATATTTTCCCAGTAGTGGGCTGGAAGGGCATCCGCAACGTAAAAACATGTGCTGGATAAATTGGCGGTTCATTCCGCTGTGGCGACCCCAGATTAATAAAGGGACTAAGCTGAAAAAAAAAGAATGATTCCTGTATAAACCCTGGAGAAACCCAAACAGTTCATCTATTGAGTTTCTCAGTTTGATCAAATTATTAGCTGAACTTGACTTTGTTTACATATTTTTTTTTAAATAAATTTTGGGAAATTCAAATTAAAATACAGCCAATTATTATTTTCTTGCCTTTATATATTTTTTCTAAATGACTAAATAAAGACTTAAATAAATTATTGAGGTTGAAAATTATAAATAAATACTCCAAGTCGATCTGATCAAGTGTCAGGTTACCGTTCATATATAAACAGTAGCTGGTGTAGCAGGACTGGTTTCTGCTGTCATTTCCAGTCATATCTGTGTGTTTTCCCTGCTCATCAAAGCAGATCAAGTTTAATCAAAGAGCAAGAAGGAAGTAGCTCATGCCTTAAGTTCTGTCAGCTCTTACTGTATGAACAACTGACATTCAGCTCTTCCTTAAAAGTGAATTTGAATATCTTGCATTCGATGTGGTTATTTCTTCTTCCATGCCAGTTTATCTTCATACAAGGTGTGCACCTAGTATTATACAGGAATATGCAGAGGCAGTTTTGTGTATTATTGAGGTGTGGCAGGTGTCTAACATTTCTTTCCATACCGAAGGAACACTTTGAGAAGAGCTGCCTATGAGTGACCTGGTCTTATTGTCAAATTACTTTTGGATTCCAGCGCAAGACAATGACTGGATTGTTCAATACGGCAGAAGTGGACAAGAAGGCCTGACAGGAGAACTGGAACACAGAGTAGAGAGTGAAAAAGGCAAGTTCAGTTATTGTGTATTTCATTCTTCTCTCTAGAACTGTTTTATCTGAGTCAACAAATTAAATGTTGAGTATCAGTTTAAGTTGTGATAGTGTGTCCTCTACTTAAAGGTAAAACAACCTGCTCGTGTTTCTTTCTTCTGTTGAACATAAAGGATGATATACTGAAGAATGCTGGGGAAAACAACAGCAGTGGACTTCCATAGAATATTTCGTTCCAATGCTATGAATGCCAATAGCTGTCTTCAGAATATCTTATTTTGAGTTCAAGAGATTGTTAAATGTTTAAAATTACTTGAGTGCAGTGGTGGAAAGAGAACTGAAGTAAAATCATACTCAGGTAAAAGTACCATTACCTACCAAAAAATGTAGTGCAAGTAGAGTAAAAGTATTTGTTGGAAATATTACTCAAAGTATGAGTAAAATTATCTCTTTTAAAGAGACTCAATAGTTGTAAGTCGTGAGTATTATGCTGTGAAAAGCTTTAGCTTTTACATGTAACTTGTGTGTGTGTGTAAACGTAACATTCTGTAGTGCATCTAGTTATTGTTTAAGGCCATTTCGGTCATCATAACACCTGTCATCTTCTCATCATCACATGCAGTCTAAACAGTCTCTGTGTCAATGCGTGTAAAGATTTTGGACATCTTCTTGGACCCTTTTAGTGCTTCTAAACAGTTTGCTGCATTTATAAATCACCCATGTTTTGAGGTAGTTCATTATAATGCAATTTACTGTGTGATTTGATTGGACAGGAATCACAGGATTGATTTTTCTAATCCCCATAGACAAGAAAAAAATAAAGTAGTGACTGCAGGTTGAAGGAACATAGTGGAGATAAAAGTACTGATACAGCACTAAAAATGTACCCAAGGGAAAGTAAAAGTACACATTTTTAAAACTACTAAGTAAATTACAATTCCTGAGAAAAACTACTCAATTACAGTAGTCTGAGTGTTTGTAATTTGTTACTTTATACCACTGCTAGTGTAGTTCTAGTAAATTAAAACTGCTTCAGTTCAGTTTAATATAAATGTCATTGAAGTTTAGTTCACTCCGTGTTTCTGGAAAAACGTGCAATTTTTAGTGTGCTTCACACAGACTTGACAAACCACCAGTTGGACACTCTCTCCTTTCTGTATGCTCAGAGGGAGAAAAAAATAACTAAGTAGACTTGTCATGATGTTTATATACCACTACTGATGATTTAAAGTGCTTTTTTATCCTCACTTTGAATAAAAGCATCTGCTAAATGAGTACAGTGCATCCGGAAAGTATTCATAGCGCTTCATTTTTTTCCAAAAATTTTTTATGTTACAGCCTTATTCCAAAATGGATTAAATTAATTTATTTCCTCAACATTCTACACACAATATGCCATAATGACAATGTGAAAAAAGAGTTTTTGAAATTGTAGCAAATTTATAAAAAATAAAAACCTGAAAAATCACATGTACATAAGTATTCACATTCCTTTGGCAGCAAGTACAGCCTCAAGTCTTCTTGAATATGATGCCACAAGCTTGGCACACCTGTTTTTAGGAATTTTTGCCCATTCCTCTTTGCAGTACCTCTTAAGCTCTATCAGGGTGGATGGGAAGCGACGGTGTACAGCCATTTTCAGATCTCTTCAGAGATTTTCAATAGGATTTAGGTCTGGGCTCTGGCTTGGCCACTCAAGGACATTCACAGAGTTGTTGTGAAGCCACTCCATTGATATTTTGGCGGTGTGCTTTGGGTCATTGTCCTGCTGGAAGATGAACCGCCGCCCCAGTCTGAGGTCAAGAGCACTCTGAAGCAGGTTTTCATTCAGGATGTCTCTGTACATTGCTGCATTCTTCTTTCCCTCTATCCTGACTAGTCTTTCAGTTCCTGCAGCTGAAAAACATCCCCACAGGATGATGCTGCCACCATCATGCTTCACTGTAGGGATGGTTTTAGCCTGGCGATGAGCGGTGTCTGGTTTTCTCCAAACGTAATGCCTGGCATTCACTCCAAAGAGTTCAATGTTAGTGTCATCAGACCAGAGAATTTAGTTTCTTATGGTCTGAGAGTCCTTCAGATGCCTTTTGACAAATTCCAGGCAGAGAGTGGCTTCTGTCTGGCCACTCTACCATAAAGGCCTGATTGGTGCACAGATGGTTGTCCTTCTGTAAGGTTCTTCTCTCTCCACAGAAGAACACTGGAGCTCAGACAGAGTGACCATCGGGTTATTGATCACCTCCCTGACTAGCGCCCTTCTACCCCAATCACTCAGCTTAGATTGCCGGCCAACTCTAGGAAGAGTCCTGGTGGTTCCAAACATCTTCCACTTATGGATGATGGAGGCCGCTGTGCTCATTGGAACTTTCAGAGCAGCAGAAATTTTTCTGTAACCTTCCCCAGCCTTGTGCCTCGAGTCAATCCTGTCTCAGAGGTCTACAGACAATTCCTTTGTCTTCATGCTTGGTTTGTGCTTTGACATGCACTGTCAACCCTGGGACCTTATACAGACAGGTGTATGCCTTTTTAAATCATGTCCAATCAACTGAATTTACCACAGGTGAACTACAATCAAGCTGCTGACACATCTTAAGAGTGATCAGTGGAAACAGAATGTACCTGAGATCGATTTAGAGCTTCATGCCAAAGGCTGTGAATACTGATGTACATGTGATTTTTCAAGTTTTTTATTTTTAATAATTTGAAACAATTTAAAAAAATCTTTCACATTGTCATTATGGGGTATTGTGTGTAGAATATTGAGGAAATAAATGAATTGAATCCATTTTGGAATAAGGCTGTGACATAAAAAAAGTGGAAAAAGTGAAGCGATATGAACACTTTCCGGATGCACTGCACATGTAAATACTTTCTTTTTAGTAGTAATACTGTGTCTTTTTTGGTCTTTCTCTGTATTTCATTATCATGTAAAGATTTAAAAGTCATTATAGCCTTCTGTTCTTCAAAGACAAACAGGCCAATGTAAAACACTGAATTGTAATAGAAAAGTGAACCGCGATTAATTACACTCTCGGTAGTTATTACTTTTCATTAGTGTAGTATAATGGCTCTTTCCTGAGCTGATCCAGCTTCGGCAGTGGGCAGTGACTTCCTTCCCGTCTCTGTGGCTGGCATACATTCACACGCTTCAGAGATGTGTTCAGAAAATTATTCTTTATGTGTTTAAACTACAGCTGAGGAGGCATTATCCTACTGAAGTAACCCAACAGTGAGTGTTACTAAACTGCGTTTTTTTTCTGTTTCATTTCTCATTTTCAGACATAATATATCTATTATTATTATGCAATATTAATGCATGCTTCTTTTAATGCACAGTATTAATTAATCTCGAAACTGGGACATACTACTACTTTGCATTACAACAGACAAAATGTTGCAATGTGACCACAAATATTTTGTTTGCATTGTTCCATTTTATTACCGGGTTTCACTGAAAAAGAATGTTATCTGTACACTTTAAGCACACCCAGTTTTGATGGAGTGCAGGCGACTGTCAATACTAGGCTGTTTAACTTTGGTGGTGCCGAAATGCTCTTTTAGTCATGTAACCAGGAGGAGTTTAATGAGTTAACTATAAACAGTGAAAAACACTATAAACTGTGATGCTGTTGGATTTATTTCCTTGTATAACCTAGTTCCTATTAACTATTATGGTTTTATTGAAGGAAAAGTTCTCTCATTTACCAATCCTCATGCCGTAACAAACTGACTGGGACACTTTTATGGTCCTTTCTGGAGCTTGATGTAGCTCTGATGTCTGTATCATTTCTGATTGTGCATAATGTTATATTTCATACTAGATTGGAATGACAATTTGAGATTTATTTTAAAATGTGAACTGTTAAATGTGACATACATAATTGAAACAACACAAAATTTGAAACAGTTTTAATGATACCATTTTTTTAAATATAATTATTTTTTAGGTGTTTCCACCTTTATTGGGATAGGACAGTGGAGATTTTACAGACAGGAAAGTGTGGGGAGCAGAGATAGGGGAAGGATCAGCAAAGGACTTAGAGCCGGGAGTCGAACTCAGTTCACCGTGAGCACCTTGGTACTGTGTTGACGCACTAACCACTAGGCTATTGGTGCTAACTGATACAATTTTTAATATGAATTAAATTTGTATTAACACAGTGGCTCAGTGGTTAAAACTGTGGCCTCACAGCAAGAAGGTCACTGGTTTGCGACCTGGCTGGGCCAGTTAACATTTCTGCGTGGAGTTTGCATGTTCTTCCTGTGTTGGCGTGGGTTTTCTTCTGGGTGCTCGGGTTTTCCCCATAGTCCAAAGACATGCGCTACAGGTGAATTGAGTAAGCTAAATTGTCCGTAGTGTATGTGTGTGTATGGGTGTTTCACAGTACTGTGTTGCAGCTGGAAGGGCATCCGCTGTGTAAAACATATGCTGGATAAGTTGGCAGTTCATTCCGCTGTGACGACCCCTGATGAATAAAGAGACTAAGCTGAAGGAAAACGAATGAATTAATTAATTTATGTTGGTTTTAATGTAAACTACAGTTTATTGGTCTTGTGGGTCTTTATTGATAATCTGTTGCTGGCAAGTTGTGATGAGAATTGTAATGAAATATAAAACATAAAAGATTATTCAAATGTTGTCAACAGAATCTTGGACGGTGCAGTTGCAATCTGAGCTGCATGCAATGCTTTTTAATGCCCTCACCTAACCACTCCATTGAGTGCATTGTGTCTGACATTGCATCTCTGAGATATGCCTCAGCTCAAAAATCCTAGTCTACATCCAGATACTATTGAGAGATGGTTTATTTCTACTTTTTCAGCAGCACTGTAAAAAAAATAAGCTAGTTCAACAACAAAAATCTTTATTTCCTTTAGTTTTTTCTTGTTCACTCAATTTTTGAAAACGTCAGCTGCACTGACCTAAAATTATTTGTCAGTAATACAAAAAACATTTAGTCAGATTAACATAAAAATATTAGTTTTCTGGAGAGGTGAACTACTCTGTAACAAAACTTTTTAAGTTGTGCCAACTGAACATTTTTGTCTGCAGAACTGGAATCCGTGAAATTGAGTGAACAAAAAAACATAATCCTTATTTCCTTTTGCTTTTTCCTCATGTACTCAACTTTTGAAAACAACAGTTGCACTGACCTAAAATGCCTGAAGTTGAGTGAACAAAAATTGGTCCTAAGAAATACTATGTTATCAGAACAAACAAACATAGGCATATAATAACAAAAAATAATAAAACAGACAAATGTTAACAAAACCTTTATTAGACACAGAATTAGAAACAGGACAGGAGGCAAAACAACAATAATGGTAAGCAAGACAAGGATCAAAACATGGCAGGACAAACAGAGAAAAAATGCTTTGTAATGCTTCTGATGGAAAAACAAGACTCAGCAAAGAGTGTGTGAATGAGGTGTCTGTATAGTCCTAGTAAACAGAGCTTCCAGCTGTGTTATCAAGAGGAAACAGAAACGGATTGCTCCATCTGAATTATAGTTTGAGCATTAAATTTGTCATTTAATTATTACAAGATTTCACTGAGTTGTTTATGAAAATTTAATATGAAATACATTTGATTTCTCATTTGAGAATGCATATTGATTTATTATTTGATAGTTTGAGTGTTTGATTTATCATTTGGGTAGTTGTTTTAAATGGTCGATTTATTATTTGACCTTTTTAGGCATTTAAATATTCATTTTAATTTGTTAGGAAAAAATTCCATAAATAAATAATAATTTAAAAACTAATTAATAGTCCACATGTGCTAAGCGTCTCTTTTTGTGAAGCGAACTAGGTAAATGTGAGATGAAAATTTACATTAAAAATATTTCTGCAGCTGTGCCCCCCCCCCCCCCCCCCCCTCAAATATCCAATCATTTCAAATTACGTTAACATTGTTGCAGTAGTATTTTGGTGTTGTTGTTGTTAATAATAATGACATTAATTTTATTACTGGTGTTACTATTACATTTGTCGTTGTTGTTAGGGTTAGAAATACTGCAACCTTTATTTTTTCAAGTGAGGAGGTCTGATATTAACTCAGTTTAAAGTAATAAGTTAAGGCAGAAGCTTTTTTGGGCGAACTTGCAAAGTTTTGTTCACAAAACTAATGTTGTTAACTTAATGAAGAGCATTTTGATTTAGGTTAAGTAAACGTGTTAAATGTAGTTGTTCAGACATTTAACTGATTTTTGCCAAACCAACAACAACAACAAAAAAACAAACAAACAAACAAAAAACAAGTAATTTCAACTTTTCTCAAGTTGTATTTTTTACAGTGAGGGTTTTGAGAGAGCCATTCCTTATAAGGTTAGTTGACCCAAAACATGAAAATGTACCCACTATTTACTCACTCTCAAGCAATTCCAATGTATGAGATACTTTCTACTGTTGAACACAAAAGAAAGTATTTTGGAAAAAAAAAAGACTTTCATAGGTAAACCAAATACTAAGCCAATGGTTACAGCTTTCCAACATAGTTATAAATATCTTCTTTTATGAGAAAGAATCTCATAAATGTCTGAAACAAGCAGGATCGTAGCAACCGGGGGGGGGGACGGGGGGATATGTCCCCCTCACTTTTAGAGACAGACCATTTAGAAACAGCGGATTAATAATTATATGAACGTATGATCTCATACAGCCGTCCCCCCCACTTTTAAAATGTCCGCTACGGCTCTGGAAACAAGTAAAGAGTGCTGAAAGAATTTTTCTGTTTTGGGTGAACTATTCCTTTAAAGCAGAGATGCCCAAAGTTGGCCCCATGCCCAAAGTTGGCCCCTGGGTAAATTTTGATTTGGCCCACCGACCAATGAGAGAAGAGATGAACAAATGATGCGGAAGGTTAGGGCGAGTCCCTCAATCTAAAAAAGAAAAAAAGAAATTCAATGTTTCGATTAAATGTGAATTCATCAGGGTTAAGGGTCAAGAAATTAAGGGTCATAAAACCCTAAGACATTTTTTTTCAGATGTTCAGATGTGTGTGGTAAGTTGTAAAAACACTATTTGGAGTGAAAATTTATTCTTTTTGTAAATTAAAAAAAATATTGTTCCAACTCCATTGTGTTATAAATGACATTGCTTATGGTTTTATTATAAGAAGTACATAATAAAATATAATTATTTATACGATTAAAGTATTTATAAATATATTTCTAAATATTATTAAATTAGGAAGTTACCATGGCAACTTTACTGTAATACAGTCTGGTATATTTAGCTTTGGCCCACCACCCTGAATCAAGTTTGGTTTTTGGCTCTTCATAAGAAAAAGTTTGGGCTCCCCTGCTAACTTAATGTTGCAATATCATTTGAACCTGTAGAGGGCGCAGCAAAACAAGATTACTAACTCAACTATAACTTTCAAAACACTTACCAGCCGCAATGTTGTTATTTATATGTACATTTCCAGTGACCAACAAGTCTCATCCATTTAACAATGACATCAAGACCGTCAGTAAAACCAACTAAAACCCCTCACACCAACAGCACAACAGCTGCTCAGGGGTTCCTGCCCTCTTTACTGGACAGGATTCCTTGTGAGTATATCAAATGAATCTTCAACACCTGCTGCACGCCATATCTAATAGCACCCCTTGCGCACATTTCTTGCTTCTCAATTTTCACTTGTCACACGATTAACTTGCCTTAAGTCTCCTGGCCGTGGTTCTACCTCATCCTTTAGATGTATGTCATGGCATTACACTGGACTGCTGCTGTGATGTAAGATGGACTATTGTTGTTTTTGTCATAACAGTGCCAAGATGGGCCATCTATGCTATATTTGCTGCCATCGTCCTGCTCATTCTTATTTGTGTGATATGCTGCTGTGTAAAATGCTGCTGCAAAGGGAAAAAGAAGAGGAAAAAGAAGCCAGATGAGAAAATCAACATGAAAGGGATCTCAGGAACTACAACCACAGCACTGGTGAGAGACTTTTCCAAAAATAAATCCTTATTCTTCTCAGTTTAGTTCATTTGTTTACAGGGTCAAGCACATTAATCAACATTAGCCTGCTGTTAAATGTGCCATAATTAGCCGGGAATGACAATTTTTCATCTGCAGACCCTTGACAGAATGTTAAAAAAATCACACCTAAAAATTGAATCAAAACATAACAACACAAAATACACCATCACTATCTGGATCACCGATTATTATATAAAATATACTACCTACCTAACTTTGTAGAAAAATAAAAAGCACGAGCAGACCTAAATCAGACATATGTGAAAAAAATAACAATTTATATATATATATATATATATATATAAATATATATGTATGTTTGTGTGTGTGTGTGTGTGTATATATATATATGTGTACACACACACACACACAATTAAAGTCAGAATTATTAGCCCCCCTTTGAATTTTTTTTTTCTTTTTTTATTACCCAAATGATGTTTAACAGAGCAAGGAAATTTTCACAGTATGTCTGATAATATGTTTTCTTCTGGAGAAAGTCTTATTTGTTTTATTTCGGCTAGAATAAAAGCAGTTTTTAATTTTTTAAAAAACATTATTAGCCCTTTTAAGCTATATTTTTTCGATAGTCTACAGAACAAACATCGTTATACAATAACTTGCCTAATTACCCTAACCTGCCTAGTTAACCTAATTAACCTAGTTAAGCCTTTAAATGTCACTTTAAGCTGTATAGAAGTGTCTTGAAAAAAATATCTAGTCAAATATTATTTACTGTCATCATGGCAAAGATAAAATAAATCAGGGATAAGAAAGGTGTTATTAAAACTATTATGTTTAGAAATGTGTTGAAAAAAATCTCTCCGTTAAACAGAAATCGGGGAAAAAATAAACAGGGGGGCTAATAATTCTGACTTCAACTGTTTGTGTGTGTATGTATGTATATATATATATATATATATATATATATATATATATATATATATATATATATATATATATATATATATATATATATAATTTTTGTTTATTTATTTATTTTTCACATATGTCTGATTTAGGTCAGTGACTGCTTGTGCTTTTTATTTTTCTACAAAGTTTAGTATATAGTATGTTTCATATAATAATTGATGATGCAGGCACATTGGAAGAAAGTCTGAGGCAAAAAAAACGGTCCATTGTCTAATTGTCAGTAGTGTAAAGTAGTGATGGTCAGTGGTTTTCTGTTGGTCACCATTCTTGATGGTGTGGATTACAAAAAAATGACCAGATTTGCATCTTAATTGATTCATAGGAATGACAAATAGGGGAATTACCTTATTTCTGGCTAATGTTGTCAGAATTTACAGGTATTTTGATACGGATGTGTGAATGGTCTTTTCCGGAAAAATTCCTGAACGTTCATGCCTGTGTGAACACATTTTTTATGAATTTACCGGTAAAATCGTTCCGGAAATTTACCGGAGATTTACTGGTAACACTGTGTGAATGGGGCTATTGTCTAGATCAGGGGTGCCCAAACTTTTTCCCATGAAGGGCCAAATATCATTGAGAGCTGTGGGCCAAAGATAAATATATCAAACTATATAACATTAAAGTCACCATGGGTAATTTCCTAATTTATTTCATAACATTTCAAAATAAATAATAATAAAAAAACATTACTTCAAATTATTTAAAAATTATATAAAAATTCTAACTTAATGCAAACAAAACATAAACAATCACATTTATAACACAGTGAAGCTCAATGCTAAATAGGGGATTACCAACCTACATCACACATGACATCACACGGGTTCAACCGCGCATACCGGTTGCAAAAATAGACCAGTTGCAATAGCAAACATGTCAAGTTGTGCGGTAGGATGCCAAAATCGAAAGTCCAAAAATAGAAAACTTCAATTTTACCGTACACCACACTGCTTTTAATGCTAACCGCAGACGTCTTTGGCTAACAGCCATCAGAAGATGGCTGAATGGAGTGAGGACCTCGTAAAAAATGCTCGACTCTGCAATTCTCAGTTTATATCAGGCAAGTTCTTGCTATGCTGAATCATACACATTGCTCATTTTTGATTGCAGCATTGATTTCAGCAAAAACAAGTTACATATGGTTAATTAAACTGCAGACACTGAATGCTTAGAATGAAATGTAAAAATGTACGTTGATGATTACCCAGGCCTCATACAGCACCGTCTTTTTTCCTTGTCTTTGGCTAGGCAGAACCTCGGTTTTTAGCACTACATAGTTTTGAATGACCACACAGAACAAAATTGTAGGCATCCAAAGACTTTAACTTCTCTTGTAAAATCACGTGGAGTTTCAATGGGATAGTTGTATATTTCGGACTGGATGCCTAGCCATTTCGTCTTATCCAGTATTCAGTGAAAGTGGCATATTTGCCTAGAGATTTACATTATATTTCTGTTTATTTGATGACTAGTCTAGTTTTGGCTTATTCTTGGATGTCTATTAGATTTTTAGTGACAGCCCAAATTTAGCCTTGTTTTAGCCAAGATTAGACGTCTATTATACATCTTTTAGACATCTTTAAAAAACAAAAAATGCCTGCTGGGACCTTTTAGTAAAAAGTCAGAGTCGATGCAGTTGAAAAATAGTTCAAAGCTTAACCTTCCAAACCTGTGAAAATCTACCCTTGAGCAATGAAATGTTTTCGCTGGGTGGTATTCAGCAATAGCATACTGTACTGGCAGGTCCAGCCTGAGGCAGAGGATGCTGAATATGGCTCATCTGACCAGCAGAGAGGAAAATTGCAGTACTCACTTGAGTTCAATGCATCCAGATCTGAGGTGAATATTGAACTTTTACTGATTCAATAAACACATTTTTGCTCAAATTCATCTATTTGAGGACATAATTAATTAAGTTTATTACAGAAACTGACTATTTTGTCAAGATGGTCTTGACTACAGTGTAAAAAAATATTCATTAAGTAACATTTTCTCAATTTTGAGGTATATTTGGTTTATTTGTGAGTATGAATTGCATTATCGGACCTTGATCCCTCCTCTTGAAACTTTGGATTTTGAAAATTAAATTATGCATTTTAACAAAGTGACTTTTATTGACATTTTAATTGTTTGAAACAACATATTGTATAAGAAATAAAGTTAATAACATAACAGAAAACGTACTGGGTGTTATTTTTTACTTTGCTTTTGTATAACAACCCAGACAATATATCTCTTCAAACTTTTTAACATGTCAATAAATGTCACTTTTTCCAACTTTTTAGCTTCAAAAGTTGTTGGAGGAAAGATGAAGGATCCATAATGCAACTCAAAAGCATATATATTTGGAAAAAAAACATGAATCACAAAACATGGAAAACGTATTTTACAAATATGTTTTGTTAACAGTGTACTAGCATCTGTAGATATTCTTTGTCATAGTAACTCTGCCAAAGTAACTTGCCAAACAAATAAACCCTTCATGGTAACACTTCATAACTACACACTATGAACCATTTATTAAGCATTAGGATATAGTGAATTTATTATTTGTTAAGCATTAACTCTACATTATTGTATGTTTACATTTTCATTAGTAAATTAAGTATTGGATTATTTACAAACCATTTGTATTTAAGAGTAGTTAGTGGTTTTTAAGATCATTCAGAATGAGTTCGTAAACGATTAATAAACTATTGAAATCAACATTTATATATCTTATTATTCGCAACTTCATGTCATTTTGTGACCTAAAGTGAGGACTATTTATGCTTCGTAAATCCCTTATAAATAACAATAAAGGCTTAGTATCAACTAAACAATAATCTGTGCAATCTTATATAAAAAAATAAAATTACTGTAAAGTTCAAACATTGCTCAATAACAGAAGTGTCAAAATCCAATATCAAATTGGATAAAACAACAACAATATAATAAATTAACAATATATTATGATGTAACCTTTCAATGTTATTTAGAAATATTAAAACTGCACAGTAAATTTATTTTAGATAAGGTTGCAAAGATTTATTTTTCATTTGATACAGTTTCATTCGTGTATCTTGAAATTATAATTATAAAGCCTTTAATTGTCATTTATAAGGGATTAATAAAGCATAAATAGTCCTCACTTTAGATTAGGTCACAAAACTGGATGAAGTTGAGTTAATAAAGCATTTATTAACACACAAGACAACTATTAGGAATAAGAACTACAAATGTTGGTCATCAACTTATGCATTCTGAATAATCTTAAAAAAACCTCCAACTACTCTTAAATAACTGGTTTGTAAATAATGCAATACTTAATTTAGTGATGAAAAAATGAATCATTAACAAAGTATGAAAACACAAGTATTAAGCCCATTACACAGGTGCTTATAAGTCAAGAATACAGCATTTGTAGCTGCAGTTACACACTTCTTACTAACGTCTATTAATGTAGAGTTAATGCTTAACAGATAATGAATTCACTATTTGCTTATGCTTAATAAATGGTTCATAGTGTGTAGTTATTATAAAGTGCTACCAACTGTATTATTATATTTTATCTTTAACATCAGCCTTGTTTGTCTAGATTGGATTTCCTAATAAACATGTGCATTAAATAGGGTGTGAACTGAATTCATGTGTTCTCTATTTTCTAATAGTTGACTGTAGGAATAAAAGAAGCTGCTGCTTTGAAAGCGATGGATTCAGGAGGGACGTCTGACCCCTATGTGAAAGTCTACATCCTACCCAACAAGTCCAAAACATTTGAGACAAAAGTCTTCAGGAAGACCCTTAACCCTGTGTTCAATGAAAATTTCAAATATCAGGTAAAATCAAGCAGCATATAAAATGTATTATATGATATGGCCATAAATCATGTGGGAAAAATATCAGGTTTTGACATATGGTACTTGTTCAAGCTTATAGTAAGAGTTTATAGTATGAATAGACAGTAACTAAACACTGACAATGTGTCTTTACCAATTGTAGATCCCTCAAAAGGAGCTAACCGAGTCGACGCTAGTGATGCAAGTGTATGACTTTAACCGATTCTCCAAGCATGACATTATAGGAGAGATCAGACTGATTCTGTCCACGGTGGACTGGAATCATGTGATTGAAGAGTGGAGAGATCTGAGCGAAGCTTCCAAACACGAGGTTTGCTTCAGTAATCCAACTTAAACATGTTTTTCAGACTGAATGTAATTTTTTATATGGTTTGTAAACAGTATGTACACAATTCAACTGGAAATTAGGTAGCAGATATAAAAATATGTTTTCCCCCCTTTACATGAAGGGTTATTATCTCTCTTTCTATTACCCCAATTTAGATTTAACATGGTTGATGCATTAAAAGTACATCAAGTGTTCACTCATTAATTAAAATTATATTATTAATTACACATCTTCGTGTGTTTCCAAACCCCAGAGACCTTTGTTCATCTTAAGACTTCAAATTAAGATAGTTTAGATGAAATCCTAGAGATTCATCATCCTCCATAGCTAGCAAAGGTCATTTAGAGTGCAGAAAGCTACCAAAAAACTCAACTGGGTCATTCTGAAAACATAGCCCTGCAGACGTTTCTGGAGACAGCGAATTACGTTGCAGGAGGTACGTATGGGTGCATTTAATTTTTTTAAACGAACCCTACGGGGTGGCGTGATGCCGTTCCTTTTCGCGCTTACCAGCTTATGGACTGCATTCTGGCTGCAATCAGTTTGTCCCGTTAGCGTGCCATGCACGTCGGCGAACTTAAGACGCAGAGAGGAGTTGACCACGAAGACAGGGTTTGAGTCCGGTGAAGAGCAGTTCCAGAAAGCAGGTAAGACAAAAACAGAATTAAAAAAATAAAACAAACAAGTGAATAGCAGGGTGAGGATGTGGTAAAATCTAAAAACGTGGTAAAAAAATCAGACGAGGCTTTCTTTTTTTGAATTGCTTTCGAAACGTGTTGGTTGGGTTTAGGGAAGTAGGTGGGCGGGTCAGTCGATAAAATTGGTTGGGTTTAGGGAAAGGGGAGGGTGGGTCAGTCACTCAGTCAGTCAGAAAGTCAGTCAAAAAGTGAGTCGACAGCTGCCTCTGGTGGGTTTTATGCGAGAACAGCAGGCACGAATAGCACTCGTGAGGGAAATTTGAGATCTCAAAAAGCGTACACAGCGACCTCTGGTGGATTCGCGAAAAAAGTGCCGCCGGGATGTATTGCGCGGTCTCCAGAAACGTCTATAAAGGTATGTTTACAGAATGAGCCTGGGTTGAAAAAACTTCCACAAAATAGTCCATGTTTCTTCAGTGATACAATCTGTATAATGCCATGCAACAAGAATATTTTTTGTGCACACAATATACAAAAATAACAACTTTATTCACCAGTTTCTTCTCTTCGGTGTCGGTATAGGGAGCCTCTTCACCTCTAGTATACCTCTAATGCACCTATGCTTCAAATGAGTTTCAAACAGTGTTTCCAATAGCATTCAGTATATTGTGCGCAATATACTGACACTGAGGAGAAGAAACTGTCGAGTAAAGTTGATATTTTTGTATTATTTGGCCTCAAGATTATTTATGAAGCTTGATAATATTTTGATTAAACCACTGATGGACTAATTAAGGACATTTTTGGCATGTTTTTTGGATGCTTGCTGTCCATGGAAGAGAAGAGAGCTCTCAGATTTCATCTTGAAAATCTTTATTTGTGTTCAGGTTTGGAACAACATGTGGGGGAGTAATTAAAAACATTTTTCATTTTTGGGTGAACTAACTAGTTATTTTTTAAATTATTTTCACATGACAAGAGCAGGTTGTGTTAATTTTCTATCGTGTCACCACAGAACATTGTGAAATTGCATTGAATCTCATGAGCAAATTTAGGCTGAGGGCCCTGCTCTATGGCATAGTTGTGACCACATATGTATCAGCCCAAATCAGTTGATTGGCTGAGGCTAGAAATCTACAATCTTTTTGTATAATGAAACTGCACTGCGCCACTCTTTCATTTAACCGCATCTTACATTTTGTGTTCATATTACAGCAAGAGCATCTGGGAGAGATTTGCTTTTCTCTTCGTTATGTCCCGACTAGTAGTAAACTTACTGTGATCATTCTGGAAGCCAAAAACCTGAAGAAGATGGACCAGGGTGGCTCTTCAGGTTAGACACTTAAATAGTAAATGAACAATGGACACTGTGGAAAAATGTCCTAATATAAATGCATGACATAGTGATAACATACCAATGTATGGGACAACAATATAATGTTAAAGTAGACTAAGGGCCCCGTTCCGCTGAGCGGTGTGTTTCAATATGTTACACATTTATGTCTGTTTTACTGTCAATGGTACCAAAATAGCGATGCCTAACATACCACTTTTTGGCTCCCTTTCCAAAGAGTATCTAGCACAATAGTATGGCACTAGACTTGCTGCTGAACACTATAGTTAACAGTAAATTGTCACTTTTTTGTGCAACAAGACAACACAGCAAATTGTACTCAGTTTAGAGTATTTGGTCCCCCTTTACTTAAAGGGCAAACAGGTTGGTAATAAGTAAAGCTGCTGTTTGTGGAGTTGCTTAATGATCCTCTGCTGAGATTTTGAGAGATTCAATGTATTATATTTCAGCTGATTTCATCTAATGTTGCGACTGAAGTCAGTTGTAGTTTTGTGTTTCTATTCACATGCTCATCATCAGTGCTCAATCATCACCTAATTAATCATTTCATTGTTCCATTAACTTGAGTAACTTTAACTCCATTTAGAGAGGGATCAAATACTATCTAAACTGAGTCAAATTTACTCAGAGGATTTTGCTGTGTAGGGAACGACAACACAGGAAGCATTTTAAATACGCAGCTAAAGCACAACACTGTATTAATACAATGTCTCTTCCTGTATTTCCTCATACTGTTGTTAACATGGCTGTTCACATATTGTGTTTAAAACGAGTAAAACATGTGGGTGAACCTCACTCCCCTGATCTTAAGAGGTGCAGATGCTAGAGGCGTTTTTTAGCAGTCTTGGTGGATGCTGCAAATTGGTTAAACATCATTTGGGAAATATTTTAAAAAGAAAAAAAAATCAAAGGGGGGCTAATAATTCTGATTTCAACTGTATATATGAATAAATAAAGGTTTAAATGAGCATTTCATACAAAAATTTCAGAGAAAATGTCAGACAGGTAGGCTTTCAAAAATTGATCGAAGAAGTGGGCCCTGAAGTGAAAAAGGTTGAGGAGCTCCTGGTGTAGAGAGACCCCCTGATATGATTGTAAAGTGCTTTTGGTGTATGGCAATACCAGAACTGCTGGTTCAGTGTTTTACTGACAGGATTACATTGGTGCCATAACCCAGATTTAGGGAGGCGAGTGTAATGCCCCATTCACACGGGACGTCAGCCGATCGCTTTATGTAAGTACACCAGCTCCAACAGTAATTGATACAAAGGCCAACTACTAAGAGCTAGTAAGCGAGGGCTAACCTCAATCCCCTTATCTCAAGAAGTGCAGTTAATCTCATAGTGACAGTCTATAGAGGGTGTGGTTCTTAGCATCCTGACTAGAGCTAGAGCACCTGCTGCTTATTAGCTTAACCGCTACTGCATTTCACTTCGATTATTCTATGAAACAGAAAAGCTGGCCCTGTATTTGCTGCTTTTCGGTATTTTAGGCATTATTTTGTGTATCTTTAGGTTTGGCATAGAAATAGAATAATGATTTTGTTTTCGGTTCTAGACCCTTATGTGAAAGTACAACTGATTCTTGAACAGAAGAAGTGGAAAAAGAAGAAAACATCAGTGAAGAAGCGGACGCTCAATCCGTACTTTAATGAGTCTTTCACTTTTGATGTGTCGTTTGAACAGATTCAGGTGAGTGATAGCAAAAATACAAAATAAACTTTTGTTCTTACCTCATATATGTTGAATTTTCATGTTTTTTAATTCCTAATTCCGTTATTCAGTTTGTCCTCATATAAGGGAAGATTTTGGATTTAGATTAGATATTCAGCAATGGTAGTGTTATCAGAATATCATTGTTACATTTTATGTCTGTCCACCAAATTAAATAACTTCAAGCCATATTTGAAGTGTTTAGATGCAGAAGCCTCTAAATGCCGCCTGAAATTTCCATTGAAACTGAACATTTTTATCAGTCTCCTTTGTTTATGTTGGGTTATTTCACTTTAAAGACAATAGATATACCTTATTCTTAGCCATAAAAGTGATATTACTGAACCAACACTCAGGAGCTTGATGAAAATGCTCATTTTAGAAGAAATTTTAGAGGTTTTGCATCCAAACTATTTATTTATTTGCCCTTATTAAGTGTTAATGTTAGACTCTGGATTGACCCTTTTTTACAGTCTGTTTTGCTTTTTCCTGTCTGAAAACTGTTTGTTTTACTTATTACTCCTCCAACAGAAAGTCCAGTTGGTCATCTCAGTGTGGGATCATGACAAAATGAGCAGAAATGATGCGATCGGCAAGATCTATCTGGGCTGTGATGCCACAGGAAACCAGCTGCGCCACTGGGCCGATATGCTGTCCAATCCACGCAAGCCTGTGGCTCAGTGGCACACTTTACTGTCCGCTGAACAGGTGGACACGACACTGGCCCTAAAACACACACTAAAGATCCCATTCACAAACAAAAACTTCTGATGAGCTTTCAATTACAAAAACACACAATTTCCTTTATCCTTTTATTAAGTTTCCCAGACCTTGGGACCAGACAAAAGGACCAGTAGGAATAAAATCTAGTCTTTCTTTATTATTTATTTATGAGGGTCCATAATGTTTAAGTGAAACATTCCAGTTTCTTAATGTTATGCATTTTGAAAGCAACAGCTTTATGCTTGAATATACTAACAATACATTTTAAAACAGCGAAAGGGAACATTCTTAGAGGAGTTCTCAGTAAGATTCCTTAAAAATAAAATCCACTTATACAGTCTAAGTCCTTTTTGTTCACATAAAACACAGAAATGTAAGTGTTTTATTGTTTTTAATAGACTGCAAATCCTTCTCATGTTTTGAGGCTTGTCATGAAATGATAAAGCAGTCAATGCTCACGTTTGGAAAGGCAGAAGCATGATGGGTGTATCAGGTTTGGCACGTTCACACACACATACAGTAATTGCGTTTTGATTTCTCTTGTGACTACAGCAAGCTTTAGGAAAGGGTGTGAAAATGAGGCTGTCAGCACACGTGGGCCAATTACAGCATTTTAATGAGGTTTCTTCCTTGAGTGAGCTTAATGAATGCTGAAGCTTGGAGAACTCAGAAGATGCTTTTGCACATTCAGGTTTTAAAAACGCAGGTGCATTCTGAAATGTATAACTCATTATTTTATGTAATCTGCTAGTACACATGAAATTAAAGTGGACAATTAGTTTTATCTTCTTCAAGATGTATTTTATTTAAATATGTTGTGTATGTATCTATTGTATATGTATGTGTCTTTGAAACACAGCCCCCCCCACTTTTGTCCAAAGCCACGCCTCCTGAAATCATGAACGTGCACTTTAAGATGACAGTAGACTACCCACCAGATCATGTCATTCACCAGTTAGAAAACTTTATAGTACTTTATAATACTACAGTTCCCTTATATCTAGCACCTTTTCAGTTGTGTAGCAAGCTTATAATGTGCAATATTTCATGCAT
The DNA here is from genome assembly GCF_903798145.1 of Danio aesculapii. NCBI lineage: Eukaryota > Metazoa > Chordata > Actinopteri > Cypriniformes > Danionidae > Danio > Danio aesculapii. Next base: position 6,397,400 of record NC_079459.1, on the reverse strand, counting down.
GCAAGGATTGCTGGTCTCACTCTCTCACACGCTTTGTCCTAAAGCAACTACTGTGGTTGGTCAGTGGGGTGCTGGAATTACACTTATTACTAAGCCATACTTACAGACTATTTCAGACCAAATATTCAGAGTAGCGGTAAACAATATAGGGAGCATGTCACAGGCGGTCATTGTTCAAAAATGTGAATATAAAACCAACTTGACCTCAGTAAAGCAGACTAGGTGGAATAGCGCTATTTGCTTATGTTTTGTTGTTAAACTAAATAAAAATCGACATTATCGGTGCTGTAAAAGGACCTTATGAAACCGAAAATAGCACATCAATCTTTCACCGGAAGATTTCAGTGGCTGAACCAGGGGCGTTGCTAGACATAAAGCTCTTCTGGGGCACGCACCCCCTCGTCATCCCTCCTTTTTGCTTCATACAAAAAAAATCTTTCAGGAGGAATGCATAGTAAGGTCACCATCGTATTGTTTAAACTTTAGTTTTGTCGACTTGCAAAACAAAAAGGCTGTTACGCCGGCTTTACAACGCATGAGAAGCAAGTTTTTTTGGCCTGCATGTTAACCGGGAAGAGCAGCGCGTGCGAGAGGCGCGCGGGTTCTCTGCGCACACACGAAGATGCGTCAGTTTGCTTTTGGATTAAACTACATTGCTTTCACCAGCGTTGGTCGGTTGCACATAGAGAATGACGTCTTTATTTTGGAATTACCACTCTTAATAAATACACTTGCACATAAGGTAAATCATATCTCAAAGCATTTACTGGGGCACTGGCGATTTTTACTGGGGCACGTGACGCGCCTGGGCTGAACAACACTTGTATAACCCATTCATAATACAACACAATCTACATAAGCTTTGCGTGACTAAAATACAGAACATTACCTGTCTAAAAGAAATACTTCAGCCATGGTTTCGTCCTTCCTAAAGCGTACAAAACTAACTCCAATACTGATTCAGGATTTTAAAAAGTTTTAATTCAGCATTTGTTTTTAGCGGTCACGTGTGCACATGATCCTGCGTGGACGCGTAATTGGCGGATCTGCGTGAACGGGGTGCGCAGATGTAAAAATCTACATTTGCTGACACAGTTTGGGCTACTTATCAGAAGTATGGGAATTGTCGGCCTGACAAATTTTAATTGGATGAACATTTTTTAGTCTTATGCCTTACCCAGAATATAAAAACACATATAAATACATATAATTTAATCAGTACTATTGGAATGTGAAGAGACCTCAGCACAACAGAAGACAATCTGAAGATAATCACCTACTGCATGTATTTAAACTTTTTTGTATGTGTACTTTTTACATGTTTCCTTCTGAATTTGTAAGGGTGAATAATGTGAGGCATTTTATTCAGCAAGGATGCTTAAAATTGAATAAAAAGTGACCACAAAATATTTATGTGATGTTTTATAAACAAATTTCGGGAGGAGCACGCGCAGAAGTTTCGGTATCAAATACGTCATTGACAATTATTCTATTATCCAATCAGTTCTTGACCAAACCCCTATATATACCAAAGCTGTCTTACCTGCAGCATCTTACGACTTTAGCATCCCTCCACCACCCCGACACCTCACCTCTTAAGCATTACAATCCCGGGGGGAGCGTTCTGGGGCCGGGCTAGATACTTCGCTCGAATCCCTATTCCTCTTTGTTTCCTGATAAGAGGAATAACTCGAGTTTGGGTGTCTTCCCCGAGCTCAGAGCCCTCTCCCCGGACAGCACGCCAAATACGCTTTATTCTGAAACTATTGCAAGTGTGAACTCGTGAAATTACTAATTCTACTATTCTGTTCTTTCTATACATAAAATAATAATAACAATAATAATATTGGCGCAGTGGGTTGTGCTGTCGCCTCACAGCAAGAAGGTGGCTGGTTCGAGTCTAGGCTGGGTCAGTTGGCATTTGTGTGTGGAGTTTGCATGTTCTCCCTCTGTGGGTTTCTCCTGGTGCTCCGGTTTCCCCCACAGTCCAAAGACATGCACTATAGGTGAATTGGTTAAGCTATAAAAATGTCTGTAGTGTATGTGTGTGAATGTGAGTATAGGTGTTTCCTAGTGATGGGTTGAAGCTGCATTAAACATATTAAAACATGCTGGATAAGTTAGTGGTTCATTCCGCTGCGGCGACCACAGATTAATAAAGGGATGAAAAGAAAAGCCGAAAAGAAAATGAATAAATTAATAATAATAATACTGTTAAAGAATTATCAGTATTTTCACACAAAAAAATATATTAAGTAGCATTGATAATAATATGAAATATTTCTAACCAGGGAATTTGGGCTCTCTCAGCCACAGCTCTAACCAGCACATTAGACTAATTTCTGAAACATAATAATCATTGATTTTAGGAGTAAATATGGTGCCGAAAATACAAATTTGTCAAAAAGGGAATATTCTTTCATTTTCCTTTGGTTTAGTCACTTATTTATCAGGATTCACAACAGCGGAATGAACTATTCCAGCAGAAGATGCCCTTCTAGCCACAACCCAGTACTGGCAAACATACATACACTCTCAAATTTGTACACATATGCACTACAGCCAATTTAGTTCATCCACTTCACCTATGGTGCATGTCTTTGAATTGTGGGAGAAACCGGAGCACCCATAGGAAACGTACACCAACATGGGGAGAAACTCCATACAGAAATGCCAACTGACCCAGCCAGGACTCGAACTAGTGACCTTCTTGTTGTGAGGTGACAGTGCTAACCACTGAGCCACCAGCATACAGGAATACAGTGCAATATATTTAAAAATATATATATTTATGTAAAATAATAATATAAAAAATGAGCTCTTTTAAACTGCAGTATATTATTAATAATAATTCACAATACTGCTCTATTATTGTATATTTGGATATACACAAGACACTTACCTTCCCCAAATAATAGAATATATGTGTGCATTATTCATCATTTAGTTGATTTTTTAAAGCATCTATTTTGCTTTATGGTCCAAATGATGAAAAGTTGTTTAATGGATAAAATCTCTTCCACCGTTTGGGTGAAATTGGCTTCCACAGAAAAAACAACAACAATATTGACCACTTGCTGCTGACACCGGAATGGTTTCCGCTTTCCATTTTGCTTAAGCATCAATCACATAGGAAGCCACACAGCAGGTTTATGATCCACAGAAATGGAAAAGTGTGTTGACATGACCTTTGGAGTCTCTTTTCCTACGAAACATCACAGCGCAGCTCTTTGATCTGATAAAAAAGCAGTATTACTAGCTCTCCATGCTGTGCAGCAAACACCACCTGCAAAGACAACACAAGCCTTGGGGTTACTCATATGCTATACACTGCATAACGTTTTAATGTTATTTTAAAAAGTAATCAATTCCTAACTGAATGCGGTATATGCATAGGGATTCTGAACAGGTGCTTCCAGTGGCTTGGGATGGGTATCATTTGGATTTGATTTATATTGATACCAATATTGCTTATCGCAGGGGCGTAGCAACCGGTGGGGATGGGGAGGATCTGTACCCCTCACTTTTAGAGACAGACTATTAATAAACATGTGATTATTAATTATATGAACATATGATTTCATACAGCCGTCCCCCCCACTTTTAAAATGTCCGCTACGCCAGCCTGATCTCACGAGAAAAAGTAAGTATTTTACGTTTTGTCAGTTTAGTGGCTAATTCGTACGATTTTAAAAAGGAGGCGTGGCACCTAACCCCACCCCTAAACCCAACCGTTATTGGAGGATGAGCAAATCGTACTAAATTGTACAAATTAGATCGTACTAATTCGTACGAATTAGCCACTAAATCAAAAAGTTATGAATTGCCGTGAGATTGTGTTGGCTACGCCCATGGCTTATCGATACCGGTTCATTTCGATGCTATGTTCTATTATTTGGTGCAAAATGCAAAAAGATCTTGACATTTTTAAGTTATTTTACTACCGTTCAACTTCAGAGCAGTTTATAAATACCTGCAAGCTAACAGAAGTAGACAGATAAGGTATGGAAACATAAATAACTAATTACTTGGTCCAAACCTGTTTAACTTTCTTTACTATTAAACACAAAAGAAGATATTCTAAAGTACTATTGATCTCCTTACTATTTGTTTTTTCCTACTATTAAAGTCGATTGTTACAGGTTTTCAGCTTACTTCAAGATACATTATTTTGTCTTTAATAGAAGAGAGAAACTCGAAAAGGTTTTAAACCACTTGAGAGTGAGCAGTGTTGGTAAGTTAGTTTAAAAAACTAATAAGATTACAAGTTACTGACTACTACTGGAAAATTGTAATCTGATTACATTACTAATAATTTCATGTAAAAAGTAATCAGATTACCAATTACTTTACTTTGAAGTTACTTTTAAAACATAAAATACACCTATAAAAATACCAAATAAACTGCAGCTCTTTCAATAATTAAATATACACTCAAAAATTTACCTTGTTTTTGGGTGCTGGTGTCCTCCTTGGTGACGAGTATTATCATAGAATGCTTTCTGTTCTAGTGCTTGAACAAGTTGCTGGACATAGAGACTGGACATTTCACAGCAATGTAATCGTTTTTATGCTCAGTGAAATCAAAGTAATGTCTGTATTTCCAGGTGAAGTAGCAATCACTCTCAACAGCAACCATTTCGGCTTGCGTTCTTTAGCTATTTAAAAGCACATTTTTATACAGTAACTGACATTGCAGCAGAAAACGTGGTTTACATTGACTTTAGTAACTGTAATCAGATTACACAAATGTAAATGTAATTCGTTACATAACTGCGTTCCTCAAAAATGTAAATAGAATACAGTAACGTTACTGTGGAATGCAATACACCCAACTCTGAAAGTGAGTAAATATAAATTTTAGGTGAACTACCCATTTAAATACATAGTATTAACTACAATACAGCCATACAAGGTAATACAAGAGCATGAACTCCATTTATAAATAAATCAGTGCTAAGTACCTAGATAAAACCCATCTTCTCATTTACATGTCTCACGTCTCAAGTGAAATCTTGTTCTTTTTGATCAGGAAACCACACCTCTAAAAAAACGGTGGGAATAATAGAGTGTGAGTGTGTGTGTGTGTGTGTGTGCGTGTGTGTGTGTGTGTGTGTGTGTGACTGTGCGAGACGGGACTCGAGCAGATGAGAGAAGCAGGTCATAAGTAATTCAGATCTTGCATGAAATTGAATGGCAGAGGAGCACAGGCCGAGTCTTTATCATGTAAATACAGCGTTATACAGTCGTACCCACTGGGCCACATTTTATCCTGCATGTATGAGGGTCTGTTACCAAGCAGCTTTTCATTTCGACGACGTTTGTCTGATCAGATCGTCTTTTGATTGGGTTTGTTGACCTCTAACTCTCAAAGTACAATGATGCTGGTTATTTCCATTTCGAATATTAATTTGTAGTTATAAAGGACTGATGGAGGTGCATGTGACATCATAACCTGGATGTGTTTCCTAGTTACTTTAATGAATCTGAAGCTGTTCATTAAAGCATAAGGAGGGACAGAGAGAGAGTTCTTTCATGAGTAACTGTGAGCACAGCATAACAAGTTGATTCAGCTTTCTGACATGAATGTCTGCAACAAAACAAGGTAAGACAATTTATTTAATGTATATTTGAATAAAAGCAGGTATTGTTTCTTCAGTACAGTGGATTGCAAATGGAAAATGAGTAACTTAATTGTATCTACAGCACCAATATTCAAATATTTATACTGTACGCCACTAAATTTGACCTATTTGTCAGCAATGGGTTTTCTCATTTGAAATGTAATACAATTTTCCACGATCACTTATTACACACTTCCACGTTTGTATGTTGTTTCATTTCTACATGACTATATTTGTTGTGCTAATTTGCTAAATGACGGCGAACAATTGAAAACTTGAAGCGATTACTTCTCTTGCCTTTATTGCAACACCAAAATTGACTTGGTTTGGACAATTTTTATTTTCTTATTTTTACAGTTTTTCTCAGCTGCTTTGGCTCAATTCTCGATTGAAATATTTATTTTTTAAAACAATACATAGATCTCTGAACAATTATTGTTCACTTCAGAGTGGCAAACAGTAAGTACAGTTGTCTGCAGTTTGGACTAAAACTAATTGCATCTGGCTTGTTGAAAAGCGCCCGAAGGAAAAACGTGACCTAGGGGAGAACTTGCAAACTCCACACAGAAGTGCCAACTGAACCAGTCAGGACTCGAACGGCAACCTTTTTGCTGTGAGGTGAAAGTGCTAACCATTGAACCTCAGTTTCACCACATTTTATATTGCTAAAGCTAATTTGTCGAGTATTCCCTTACTTACTAAATTAAGCTTTTCATTTCATACATTTACTTTTAAAGCTCCAACAAAGCATGGAATTTTTTTTTTTTTGTGTGTTGCTTAACTTTTGAAACTGATTTATTACTAAGATAGTGAATAATACATGCCTGTGTGTGAACAAGAAGAATGGAAAACAAATAATCATTATCATCACTACACTTTCAAAATTTAAACCATGGTTCATGGCTTATATTGGCTGCCAGTTGCTGTCCGCATCAAATTCAAAGCTCTGATGTTTGCTTACAAAGTGACCTCTAGCTTGGCTCCTTCATATCTGCTCTCACTTTTGCAGATATATGTGCCCTCCAGAAACTTGCGTTCTGTGAATGAACGTCGCCTCGTTGTTCCATTCCAAAGAGGGAAGAAATCACTTTCCCGAACTCTCACATTTAATCTGCTCAGTTGGTGGAATGAACTCCCTAACTACATCAGAACAGCCGAGTCACTTGCTGTCTTCAAGAAACGACTAAAAACGCAACTGTTTAGTCTCCACTTTCCTTCCTAATCTGCAACTGCCTCTCTGGCTATATCACTAACTGTGCTCTCTCTCTCTCTCTCTCTCTCTCTCCAAAAAAAAAAAAAAAAAAAAATTTTACTAATGCTTTGCATCTTAGACTATTACACACCTGAAACTTGTCTATAGCACTTGTTCACTGCTGCTCTTATAGTTGTGTAAATTGCTTCCTTGTCCTCATTTGTAAGTCGCTTTGGATAAAAGCGTCTGCTAAATGACTAAATGTATATGTATATATATATATATATATATATATATATATATATATATATATATATATATATATATATATATATATATATATATATATATATTTATTTATTTATTTATTTTTAGATTATTATTATTAACAAGAACCAGCATGTACAGTTTTAAAAAAAAATCACTTTACATTTCTTAACAAGAATAAATGAGAAGAGAAAGAGAGAAAAAAGAAATTAAAGAAAAAGAAAGAGGGAAAAAACACAGAGGAGAGGGTACAGAATTATCAAATTACATACAAATATATTATGCACAGTTTCCAATTTTAGTTATTAACAAGAGTTATTAAATGCACTTTTACTACATGAAATGCATACATACAAACATTTTTATGCAAAAATATTAAAGCATTTTTAAAGAGCGATCTTTAACATAATAACCCAAGATCACATGTTTATAAGGAAAATGATTTTTTTTTAAATATTATGAGCAATAAAAGCTTCAACATTAGTATATTGGCAAGACCAAAATAAATGTGTAGTTTCATTAAATCTTCCACAAAAACAGCATTCTGACTCAATGTCAATTTTAAATTTTTGTAGAAATATTTTTGTAGGATAAACACTATGTGTACTTTAAATGATATTTCTTTAGCCTTATTTGTAATAAAAAAAAATAAGGTAATGTCCATACTTGTGTAGCAAGAAGGTCGCTGGTTCGAGCCTCGGCTGGGTCAGTTGGCATTTCTGTGTGGAGTTTGCATGTTCTTTCCGTGTTCGCGTGGGTTTCCTCCGGGTGCTCTGGTTTCCCCCACAAGTCCAAAGACATGCAGTACAGGTGAATTGGGTAAGCTAAAATTGTCCTTAGTCTATGTGTCTGAATGAGAGTCTATGAGTGTTTCCCAGGGATGGGTTGCGGCTGGAAGGGCATCTGCTGCGTAAAATATGTGCTGGATATGTTGGCGGTTCATTCGCTGTGGCGACCCCTGATTAATAAAGCGACTAAGCCGAAAAGAAAATGAATGAATGAAAGATATTGTTCCAGTGAAAACAACATATTGTAAAAACGTATTTTATTTTAAGATTAAAGATATCATTTTGTGTTTATTATGCTTAAATCTAGAGAAACAGATAAAACCGACTGAGGTCTGTTCAGGTTTAGAAGGCAAAGCATGCTAATCGTCAACCCACTTCTGCGGCAACAAATCAACTACATTTCCCATGAATCGCAGCTCGTCGCTTGCGTGACGTCAATTGTCCACGTGAGCCTCATTCAGCTGAGCGCTGCAAAGATGAATGGCTGGGGTTTGTTTAAAACAATCTAATGTTTGATGTGTTTTCCGCTCGCAAATGTTCTACATGTGCTGCATGTGTGTGTCGTGTTTATTACTCTACCGTTTAGAGGCTTGTGCATGCACGCATACCGCACATCCATCTGGTTGAAGCTGTACACACACACACACACACACACACAGATATGATGAGGCATAAACGCTCATTTAACGCAGTGCTGATTTGAGTCGAGCCATTGAAAGCGCGTTTATATAATCACGCCTGCACTCGACAGCAGGAAAAGAGCGTCTGATCGTGAAATCACGCCATATATCTGTGTAACAGACTGAAGTCCTGGAATGCTTGAGTGCGGGGGTGTCTGTCTGTCCCTTCACTGCAGTCACACATCTGATCTGACCAGAATATGCAAGCCTCACACTGTAAATAGCACTTATGCTCAGAATCAAACGTGATTGCCAATGTTATTTCAATTGTTTACAGGGGGTGGAAGATGGAAACGTTGGAAAAATGGAGCAGAGACATCATGGCACCTCAGCAGCTGGATAAGAAAGAGCATCCCAAACAAAATGGTGAGATTTGCTTGACTTGATTCTTTGTACAAACAAAATACGGATTGTGTTTCTTTATGTTTATAATAATATGCCTAATTGTTGTTATTGAGGTAAGGTTGGTTATATATTCACACTCTCAGACTTTCTCCTTAATAATGTCATTTCAGAAAAGTATTCTTTGCAAATTCTAGATGGGGTAATTATAATCAGCCAATGACTCAAAGTACAACATTGTTCACGGTCTATTAAATAGTGCTAATGTTGTTTTGAAGTCACACTTACATGCGATTTTTAGAATGAATATTCAAAGTAGTGTGGTAAATGATATAGGAACAGTGTGACTGAACAGATGTGCGAACATAAAACCAATTTTACCTCAATTTGAAGTATGCCTAATTGTTATTATTGTGGTAAAGTTGGTTTTATATTCGCACACACATACTTTCTCCTTAATAATGTCATTTCAGAAAAGTATTCTTTGCAAATTCTAGTTGGATAATCATGTAATCAGCCAATGACTCCAAGTACAACATTGTTCACGGTCAACTAAATAGTGCTAATGTTGTTTTGAAGTCATATTACATGTGATTTCAGCATAAATATTTAAAATATCGTGGTAAGTCATATAGGAACCGTGTGACTGAACAAATGTGCAAATATGAAAGCAATTTTACCTCAATTTGAAGTATGCCTAATTGTTGTTATTGTGGTAAAGTTGTTTTTATGTTTGCACACATAATTTCTCTTAATAATGTTATTTCAGAAAAGTATTCTTTGCAAATTACAAATAGAGAAATCATATTAGCAGCCAATGACTATAGTACAATATTGTTTTCAGTCAACTAGTGCTAATGTTGTTTTGAAGTCATACTTGCATGTGATTTTAGCATGAATATTCAAAGTAGTTTGGTAAACAATATACCATGTGACTGAACAGATGTGCGAATATAAAACCAATTTTGCCTCAATTTGAAGTATGCTTAATTAGAGGTGTGAACCTACACTGGTCTCACGGTTTGGTTGCGTTTATCATGCCACCGATTCGGTTCAATTCGATAATATTTGTAATACAATTTTGTCATTTAATACAAACAGTCAGATTCAAACTGTACCTTTTAACAACATGAGCATTTATTAGCAAATAAACACAAATAAATACCTCACTCGCTTTCTGAGTCCTGTCTAGCAACAAGTTCTAGACAGTTACACTCCTTTGATTGGTCACGCGATCAACTGAAAGAGCTGCGATTGGCTCTACGTGCTTGCTCTCTTCACAGATGAGTAAAGCCTGGTTTAAACACTGATCGCTGTAAAACAGCCGAGAGGAGAGGAAAAGTGACGCCAGCAGGTCAAATGAGAGAGAGTTCTGTTTTGCCCCAAATACACCACAACTAGAGAAATATTTTTTCCTCAATTTGAAACATTGACTAATTCATCTTTCAATTTAAATGACTCAGAAAAACTTTACCATGTACTCGGAGAGAATGAATTGACGTATAGACTAACTGCAAAATATGTATACACCCTACACACCATAAGAAATGGTTAATGTAAATTCATGTATCTTATTTAAATAATCTAGACTTTTTATTATTATAATTGTTATATTTATCAAATGTATTATCAGTTTTTTGTTATTTATCTCTTTTTTACTGTATTATTATAATTTTTATTTTATTATTCAATGATTTTAATATCATACATACTTGAAGTGCTTTGGCAATAGTGTATTGATTGTCATGCCAATAAAGCAACTTGAACTTGAGAGAGAGAGTTTACTTCCATTCTCTCAATAGCAGTGAAATAGGCGCTTCTGCTGTAAGTGTCAGTGAAAGGCTGTCCAGCAAATACACACGCAAATTGTGCACAGTTTCTGAGTTTTTAAGTAGTTGGAGCGCATGGTTGGAGCAGTGTAAATACTCAAGCTCGCCTCCCCTCGCCATAGTAAGCTACCGCGACATAGCGCATATGAGATAAATGACGTCAGTACATAATAACCGGTTATGATTATTACTGAACTGATACAGAATTGTTTGCGTCTGCATCGCGGTGCATCGAAGAAACAATTAATTTTGACACCCCTATGCTTAATTGTTATTGTGGTAAAGTTGGTTTTATATTCGCGCACACATACTTTCTTCTTAATAATGTCTTTTCAGAAAAGTATTCTTTGCAAATTCTAGATGGGCAATCATATAATCCAGTGTTTCCTCTAGGATTTTTTACAGCTGTGGTGGCAGAGTCTGTTGGGCCTCTTAACTTTTAAGTGACTCAAATGTTTTACGTGCATCCATCATTTTAACTGTATTGATAATTAATTTTTGCCTTCAGTACTTCATTTTCTGTGTGTAAAGTAACTTATAAATTGCTAATTCGGAGGTTTTGTTGTAGCATCTGCTTGACATTTGCTGTCTTAAAGTTATTGTGTGTTAAATTTAAGGAGTTATGATAAGGATTTGCTACAGCCATAAAAAACATTTGGGGAAAAAAGTGGAATGAAAGAACTGGAGGTCATGGAAATAATTTTTTTTTTTATTATACTTATTCTTAATAACTTTATAATAGCTGCAAAAAATAAGAACATTTAAGATACCGGTAACTATTTTTGGTGAACAAGGTCTCTGAAAAATAATCTCGCATGACTTTTCAGATGTGAAGAATTTTTTTTGATCATTTCATGTAATGTTTCATAATTTTTAATAGCTATTAGGTTATGCTACATCTGTGAACCATGATATGTTCGTTTCTCGAGATCATGGGTAAAAATCACAACTGCTTTTTCAACTTAACCTACTAGTGATTTGATTCTGATTCAGACGACATCAGAATTTCTCTGATTTAATCAGTTTCCTTCCATTTCATTCAGGCATGATTGCAAAAAATCTGCTCAACTCTCTCAAGATTCGCAATCGTTTGCATCTCCAGCCCATTTTTCGCTCAGCATGTGCCACTGGTAAGAACTGCAGTATATTTGCTTTTGGATAGTTCAGAACATCATACATAATGTTTAGTTTTTTATATTGTGTTGACATATTGCTATATAATATTCTTATAACATACTTTACTCTCCCATACATTTAGGTCTGTTTCTATTAAATGTCTTAGTGTGTTAAATTTTCATAGGAATTGGGTAATGATTGGGAATAAACTTTAATATATAAAATATTATATACATTAAAAGGAATAATGTGGTAGTTCAGAAACTGCTCAGACTCCGAATTAACCTTTGGTAATAAACAATATGTGCATGCTTGTAAATGTATTAAAATAAAATTAGGAACTCACTGAACTATATATAATTCATGTAATTTAGAGTATTTACAGTCTAAATGCCTTTCAGAAACTCAATTAAATTCAGTTCAAGTTTATTTGTATAGCGCTTTAAACAATAATTATTGTTCTAAAGCAGCTTTACATAACATAAACGTTATTACATTTGTCAAAACCAGAGGAGTTGGGGAGTTTTCTGCTGTATGAGGATAGTATAAAAACACAGTTATGGCCTGTTTCCACTGAGTGGTACGGTACGGTTCGGTATGCTTTAATGGACGTTTCCACTGTAAAAAAGGTACCTAAAAGCGAACCGTACCGTACCACTTTTTGGTCACCCTTTGCATAGGGTACCAAAAGGCAGAGCTAGACGCGCAGCTGAACGCTATTGGTTTACAGAGATACGCCATTCGCTCACGCAACAAGCCAGAATGAAAACAAAGCAACCGCTATTTTTAAAATACACAGCCGAGACATTACACCGTAATAATATATACATATAATAACAAGCCATGGTCGACCCGAGCTCAAACAAACCTTGTCGTCGTCTTGATGAACAGCCACAAAGCCAAGAAGAAGAGCAGATTCTACCCTGTGCCCTGTAGTTTTTTACGAGTAGTCTAAAGTGTGAGCACTTTTCTTGCTCGCGTGCGCGTCTATATTTGAAATAACAAACTTCTTGAGCTGATAATAACGTGCGCTTGATTATTGACGTGCTTTTAAAAACCCGATCCTTTCAGAAACTGACAAACGGGAGCGTGACGCGCGAAAAAAAACAAGGGAGAAGCCGGAAAAAAAGGAGCAAATTATTTTTTCAGCAAACGTGAACAAACTGCCATGTTTAACTGTTATCATCGCCTTTTGGACTATTATGAACTGGGAATGATGGAACTTCTTTCTAACAAGAGGCTACACGTGCTGCTGAAGATTAAAGATACAGACGAGAGGTCTGCTTTGACTGTGGGCTATATTTCGTATTGTTCTTGAACCTAAATAAGGACTAAATGTCTGTTGTGTGTAGTTTTTCTGTAATTGGTAACACATCAGAGACTGTAAGGGGCTGTAAGACGTTACAGTAGGCTATATCAAACTATCATTGATCTGCAGTTATAATCAAATTATGTTCATAGAAAAGTTAGTAATAAACATTTATACACAAGTATTTATGTGTATTTTGTGTAAAATGTCTTTACTGTAGACATTTCCTCCAGCGAGAATGACGTCGACTGAAACTTTTTGTTGTACATCACGCCCACCAAAAGGATACCATTTTAGCAGTGGAAATGCAAGCCTGAAAAGGTGACCCGTACCGACCCGTACTGTACCACTCAGTGGAAACCGGCCATTAAAGTCCAGTTATACAGTATATAGTGTCCTTTCCAAAAAAGGTATATTAGGTATCTGTACCATGTGTATAATACATTTTCATTGTAGTGTATTGCTTTAAGTTTTTGCTGTCCTCAAACTCCTCAGAGGGATGACAATGAAATGTTGACAATGACTATTTATTTTCACCACTAGCACAGATTTCAAAATGTATTCACAGCTGAACAGATTTTGTCACAACTCCTGTTTAGCTTTGTGTCGTGTTAACAAACATGTACGTAGTCAATTGGTGGAACAGTAAAACGATGGAATGGCTGTCTGAAGTGAGATATGTGGGAGTATTAGTGCCTGAGTCGTGTTGTCCTGGATCAAACAAACTCTCAGCTCCATTAATGAGGGTCCTCATTGAATCACACACACACAGACTGACAGCCTGGTGCCTTATAGGGTGAAACTTGAGCACAGTTTCTCATCAGCCTGTTGAGCACTTAAGAGCATGGCTGAAGTGGGGCTCTGTTTTACATTGAGAGTTTTCATAATGTCCACAATCAACATGTCCGACATCTTAAACTTGGTCACCTTTTCAAATCTAAGATCACTCAGGGATCTGTATGTTTTAAAAGGGTAGTTACTTCCGCTTGTTTGTTCCAAACCTTTGAAGAGTTTATCTTCTGATGAACTCAACGCAATACATTTTGAAGAATCAATAGCAGTTTCATAATATATTTTGGATATCAATAGCTACTGGAATATTCTTCAAAACGTTTAATTTTGTGTTCATTGGAAGACAGAAACTACAGGTGTGACCCTACACTGGTCTTACGGTTCAGTTCTGTCACGATTATCATGCCATCAATTCGATATCACGGTGCATTGACAATGCTTTCCATACACAATTTTATATTTTCTTCACAGCACAACAATACTTGTATTAAAATGTATAAATATATTAATATACTATTTGTAATACCATTTTGTCCTTTAATACGAACAGTCAGATGTATAAAAACTGTATCTTTAAAAACTCAAGTACATGCACAGAACAACATGAGAATTCATAACAAATAAACAGATGTAAATATCCTGTCGCTTTCTGAGCCCTGTCTAGCGAGTTCTTTCCCCTATGACTGGTCAAGCGCTCAACAGAATGGGCTGTGCTTGGAGCTAATGCTCTGGCGCTGTTCACCGATGAGTGACACTGGTAAACGGCAGCGGCGATCAAAGCTGATCCATGAGAGACGCGAAGGAGAAAACTCGTTCTGCAGACAAGCTCGTTTCTGTATCCAGAAGTATCGCTGTAACAGCCGAGAGGAGAGGAAACTTTACCTCACAACAGCAGGTCAAAGGTCCACAGCGAGAGAGAGAGAGTTTACTTTCAGTTTTTACAGTGAAACTGGCTTCTGCTGTAAGTGTCAGTGAAAAACTGTCCAGCAAACACACACGCAGTAAATTGTGCACAGTTTATGCGTTTTCAAGTAGTTGGAGCATTTTAAATACTCGCGCTCACCTACCTCACCTACCATAGTAAGCCACCGTGACATAGCACATATGAGATAAATGACGTCAGTACACAATTACCGGTTATGATTATTACTGAACCAATACGAATTGTCCGTGTCTGCATCGGGGTGCACAGAAGAAACAATTAATTTTGACTCCCCTAACAGAAAGTAATAGAAGTTTGGAACCACTGGAACCAGAGACAAACCAAGTGTCTTGCAGGCATTGTTATAGGGGTTTTGTCCGATTCAGCATGTAGAATCGTGTTTGTCGTTGGTGAAAGAGATTGATTTGTTTGGCTGTTCCAGCTATAAATCACAGCACAGGAAAAAACAGAAGTGATGAAATGAATCTAACAATGCTAATCAGCAAGGAACAATAAAAAGTAGGCTTGGATGGTAATACAGTAATATGGTATACCACGGGATGTAAAAATAGCAACAGTATCAGTTTCAATACCGTTATACCGTCATAAAAATCAATGCACTTATATAGGAGACAAATGTTAAATATTATTTATTTAATGCATAAAAATGTGTATTGTCATCACGGGACAGTGTGGAGGAGAGAGAGAGGTGAGGTAAGGTGGCGAGTCGCGCACCAAGTGACCTGGGGCCTCATGTATCAACGCTGCGTACGCACAAAATTTTTGCGTACGCCAGATTTCAGGTTTTCTCACGTTTGGATTTACTAACTAAATGAACGTGAGAGTGTGCGTTTGTTCACGCCAACTTCATGTTTGACGTACGTGCATTTCTTGTGTGTGTTTGTTTTATTTCCATTGGCGACTCCTAGAGGCAATTATGTTGAATTGCACACTACAAAGTATCTTTGAGCCGTGCAATGGCAGCTGTATGGGACGGGATCATCCTCATGTCTAGCTGGTATATAATGTTACCATACCATGCAGTTGACCAGCCAAACATTAAAGCACAATTTGCAGTGATCGCCGGTTTTCCCAATGTAATCGGAGCAATCGACTGCACGCACATTGGAATAAAGGCGCCATCTAAAGACGAATTTGGATAAATCAGAATCATTTCCATTCAATAAATGTGCAAATGGTATGTGATGCTCAAATGCGCTTAACATAATACACACACTTATTAATGATTCCTACTTGTCTTCCTCGTGATGAGTGGGCAAAATCTGATGTGTAGTGGGGGAAAAAAGAAGAATGAGTTCATCAGACGCTGGGTTCGAACCGAGTCCATGATCGAACGTGTCAAAACATGTTGGCATGCGCTTTACGAGCTATGCCACTCACGCTGCTATAGACGCTACAAAATTTTACACCTTTAGATCAGACCATCTTTTTTAATTCACTCACAGTGCAATGTTCAGACCCCACTGCGTTAACCGCATCAGCTAAACTGTCCCACTCTATTTTTTCTTTTGTTATTAATTTTGGAGGACAAACTTGCAAATAACACAGTTTTTCTCCGGTCCACCTCTGATAGGAGCACCTCCTATTCACATTCTGTTCAAAGTTTCTCTTTTTGCTTGCTTTTGCCATTGCTTTTTCATTTGGTTTTGCCAAAGTAGAGTCATTAGCATATTCATAGGGGGAGGAGGCAGGGAGGGGATTTGCGCTCGTGCTCGTGCGCTCAGTTTCACGTTAATTCGTATGTATAAAGATGATATGCGTGGGATTCCGCATACGCAGTGTTTCATACATCTGAATTTTTTACTGCGTACACACATTTTCAACGCAAGTCTTCGTACATGAGGCCCCTGGTCTCGAAAAAGAACACAACCTCTGCAGTTTGGCAGTATTTTAGGTTTCGACCAAACGAGAAGTGAGACGTGGTAAAATATGAACTAGAGGTCTGCATTCCTGCTGCTGTACCGAGGGATCCGCGGGACCGACCAGATTTCTTGTGGTGCGGGAATACATTTCCGAATAAAGCGCAGAAGTGGTCGGTAACTCTGGTGTAATTTGAACAGGAGCGGGCGGTCTAACAATATCACTCCGAGCGAGGATGCTGTTTATGTGTGTGTGTGTGTGTGTGTGTGTGTGTGTGTGTGTGAGTGAATGAGAGAGAGAGCGTGATGCTGTGTGTTGCTTGTTTGGTGCTGTCTGTGTGTGTATGTGTGGGAATGAGAGTGTGATGCTCTGCGTCGCTGGCTTGGTGCTGTCTATGTGTGTGAATGAGAGAGAGCGTGGTGCTGTGTGTCTGTGTGTGTGTGATTATACAGACAGTTTGTTATAGGCTGTCTGGATTATACCATATACCGAGGTAAAATAGGGAGGAGGTTTGACGGTATCAAAATTTGGATACCGCCCAAGCCTAATAAAAAGGTCATGTGGAATGTCAGACATATTTGCAAGGGTAAACCCTTTTGTTGTGAGTGAAAAGTGCTGTAAAATAGGTATCTAAAAGCGGCTTTGTTTACGGTTTGTACTGTGTGTGCAGCACTAGTTCTGGTTTCCCTTTGTGAAATGATACAATAGACTACTGCCACCTGTGGGTAAGGAAAGGTGCGTCCTCATGCAGGCACAGAATGTATGTTCTTGATTCATTGAGCGGTTGTCCTTTTGATGTGTTTACGCTACTGCGTTCACTTTGGTGAAATACCTGCTGCGATTATCAATTGTACTGAAATGTTTCAAATGTGACCATACCAGCAATGACCATTGCAGACATATCTGTTAAGAGCATGAATACAATGGCCATTTAGGAAGTATGAAGGCTGATTTATACTTTTGCGTCAAGCGCACGCGTAGGCTACGGCGCAGCCTACGTGTGGTTGCATAGCCCTCACCATGGTCGTCGACAACACTGACACGCACCTCTCAAAAAATGTAACTAAACGTCGCAACGACGTGTACCGCAAGCTCTGTGATTGGTTGGCTAGGTAGCGCTGACGAGTGTAAGCGGAGGGGAGAGCTGCCCGAACCCGATGCAGCTGGTGTTTACAATTGTGGAGTCCCGTGAATGAGCTCCAGATGGAAAATCTTATACATTCTCTCTTGCCACTTGTACATTAAGGTAGCATGCAGAAAAAAACAAAACACCAATTAAGAAGCTTGACACAGAGGAACATAAACACCTACTGCCAGCTAGTGTTTCTGAAGTGTTATTGCAGAACAACACACACAGCGCACAGAAGTATAAATGCACGGCACTGCATGCGCCATGGGTCACGCCGATCACTTGACGCAGAAGTATAAACCAGGCCTAAGAATACACTCAACACTCCTCAAAATCAAATGGAAAATACAGGTATTGTTGAATTTGTAAAATTATATTGATTGAGGGGCTCTGTCAGATCCATTCTCCTTCTGTCATATCCAATAATGCCATAAAAATGACTAAAATCATAACTTTGAAGAATCTCAGTTGCCGTTCACTGACCTGAACTGCTCTGATTTGTATAAAAGGCTCCTGTCCAGATCTGATGAGTAGGAACGAGCAGCCTGACTCCCGGCCGCTTGCCATGGCCCTGACACCCCAGCTCCCCCCCAGGACCCATCGGCCCCTGTGTCTCTCAGTGTCTTCAGACAGCAATGGACGCTTTAAAGCTCTGGAGACCCAGGAATGGAAGAACAACCTCAAAGCTCAGGTTAGTGGAAGTACTTTCAACTCAGCAGCTAAATTATTGTAAATAAAGGTTCATTTTGAGACCTGCATTTTACTTTTTTTATTTTTATAAGATGGAGCAGGCCCATAGTGCCGGAGCAGCCAGCAGCACAGGTTCCCTGGAAAGAGCGTCTCTCTTTTGTGCTTCTGGCTCCACCACCACCTCCAGCTCCGGTCTCTCCAGTCCAGTGGAGCACCTCACCAAGAGCAAATCCTCCAGTCGCTTTTCACTTTTCTCCCCCCCTTGGAACAGCAGCTCTGAATCAGATTCCAATCCTCCTTCACGCTCCGGATCCAAGAAAATGCGCAACTACAGCCGCAGAGCTGTGCCTGGCAGTGCTAAGACAGGCCCAGAGACCCCAGAACCCAAGCAGAGTGTCCCTGAGCATTTCCAGTACTCAGAACCGGTCATATCCAAGGTTACGGATTACATTTACGTGGGCAACCTGAACGCGGCTTATAATGGACGTACGTTGTGCCGCAATAACATCGACAGTATTATTGACATGAGCAGCCTACCCGGAGAGACTTGTTTAAGAGTCATTCCTTGCACTTGTTCAAGGGGTGTCAAGCATAGTTGGTCTCGACTCAAAGTGGACATGAGCGATCTTCCGGACACGGTCCAAGAGGGGCTTGCACTCAAGCACAGATGCTTTGAGGACATCAA
The DNA here is from genome assembly GCF_903798145.1 of Danio aesculapii. Lineage (NCBI taxonomy): Eukaryota > Metazoa > Chordata > Actinopteri > Cypriniformes > Danionidae > Danio > Danio aesculapii. The sequence continues at coordinate 6,378,154 of NC_079459.1, read as the reverse complement.
CGAGTGCATCGATGCCTCCACGGAGAAGAGGAAGCGAGTGCTGGTGCATTGTCGGGATGGGTTTTCCCTCGCCCCCACTTGCATTATTCAGTACCTCATGGTCAAACAAAATATGAGGCTTATTGCTGCCTACGAGCTGCTCAGAGCCAAACACCCCGTCAACATTCGTGAGTCCCATCAGAATGTTCTGGTAAGTCTTGAAAGAGCTTTGAGACCAGGTGGGAACACGGACCCAGAGTGCTTTAAACAGGCCATCTCTCGCAAAGTGGCTTGGACCTGATAGAGAACCTTTGGGATCCTCAGTTTTCTTTGAACGTTTTGTACTCTGTGATTTTCTTTCTCCTTTGTAAACCGTTAAAGGCAGCTTTTTTGCTGCATTTTTAACTAAGCTGGATGTCATGGTGTGAGTACTAACTGTGAAGATTCTCAAGTTGTTCAGTGGCAATTTCAGAAAGAGTTTGAGTCATTTATTTTGCTTCTGGCTAAATAAAATCAGAACAAACATGCTTTGTGCAGCTGCTAAACAACAGAATTTGTCTGGTAAAATGTCTCCTATTTATTCTTATTGGCGTGGGTACATAGCCATGCTGTGCAGGCTTATGCTGAGGAAGAAATGTAGTGGGGGCTCTCAGGAGATGAAACTATCACATTTGACTACAATGCCACTACTGAGGACTTGATGTTTAACAGGAATACTATTAACTAAATATCTCAATTATTCTCTTTAACCGATCGAGGTCTAAACATAACTAGTCGTTGAGTCTGGCAGTTCAAAGCACAATTTATGTTGGCCTCTTCATTCATTTGACGGTTGGTTGATATATTTCTTTGCATTTAACCAGGGATGAAAGATACACCGTAAGAGTAGTCCTCTATGAGGAGCCATTTCATTTACTAAGTGTATTTTATTAAATGTGTTATACTCAACATGTTTGACTAATTTTAGTGCTTGAAAAATGTAAATTTTGTGATGGTGTAAAGCACTAAAACTGGCCCACTTTATAACTTTTTATAGATTGTTGGCATTTGGACAATGAATCAAACAGAATTGTGGAGCAATGCTCAATTGCAAAAGCTTGATATTGCACTAACCACAAGGAAATGCACAAGTTTGACACGTGACTAAGTTTGGGTAATTGTTGCATAGTAAATATTGATCAAAATATTTTTATCATGATGTTTGTTTTGCTATAATGATCGTTGTTCATGGATTCTATTGTATTTTGATTTCGCCGTTTAGCCACATGTATGTCACCAAGACGTCCTGGATTTGATTTAATTTAGAATTCATTTTTGTTTCTATTTTCATGCAACAAATATTTTGATATCTTAATCAGTCATCCGCTTCGAATGTTATCACTCGATTAAATGGGCGTTATCAGTGGTTATCAGCTGATTGATATGGGCCAGTAGGGGCTTTCTGCGCCTACTGGTAGGCTCAGAAGACTGTTATCATGCATCCACATGGTTAATCAGCTATACTAATAGAGAAGATTCCAGATCTGTTTTTACATTTCTGTGACGGTTGGGTTTAGGGTTGGGGGTAGGGGTAAACATTAATAAAATACAATTAATGGGAAATTTAATAAATAATATATAAATAATTCTTGTTAACTTCCAGCCACAGCCATATGTGATCTATAGCTGATCAACCATGTGGCTGGATGATAACAGCCTACTAGTAGGTGCAGAAGGCCCCTACTGGCCCATATCTATCAGCTGATAACCACTGATAACGCCCATTCAATCGAGTGACAACGTTCGAATCCGCTGAATCAGTGACGTTAACTATGCTAGCAGGTGCTCATCGTGTCAAAGGTTTTGTAAATAAAAACCGCAACAATCTTATTTTATTGGTTTCTAACATGCTGCTTGGCTTCCAGTATAGGCTGGAAAGTTACATTTAAAGACTTCAGATGCACGTGAATCTGCTTTTTTGCTGACATCTATCCAAAAATATAAAACAATGCGTCTTGGTGACGTACGTCTGCTTCATGGGAAAACCGCTCTCAAATATTTGACATGGCTTATGCTTGTCAGCAGTGATTCTTCTATTTTGATATTTAGTGCACAGTTTAGTGAAGAAAGACCCTCCTGAGTTTTGGTGCCTTTTGTTTGAACTTGTCCAGTGTGATTATTGTGACATTCACACGCGCACACTGTATGCACTCATCAGGTATAGACAGAATGTCGTCTTTATGCTTTGACATGTTCAGGAAATGCTCCTTGTTGGTGTAATTTTGTGATGTATGGCAGAGATCAGTTCCATCTGAATAAGCTGTTGTAAAGGTTTTATAGCAGTGCTTACAGTGAACAGTGCCTGTACTTCAATCAGTGTGGTGGTGACGTCAATCAGTGTGAACATTACCTTATACTGGCCTGCAGTTAGCTTCTAACATTAGCAAAGTTGTATTTAGATTCAATTGGATCATTTCTTGTTGCTTTATTTTTATTCATTAGTCTATTTAAATCTATTTTTGGATGGTTGATCTCACCCTGTAAAGGTCTAACAATATGAACTCTCAGGTTAACTTTATGGGTCTAGATAACATTCTCAATGCGTTAGAAACCAGAATAATGTTCTGTATCACGTTTTTGAAGAAAATGCATTTGTACATGTTGTTATTAAAGAGAATCTGATGCACTGAGTTCTGTGTTGTGTGTAATGTGTTCGATTGGGATACATGTGCGAGCCCTGACAAGGTATTACATGTAAGGGTATTTCTAATTTTAAATAAATATATGGGACTGTAAGTTGAATTAATACAAAATGTAACTTCCTAATTATTGGCTTCAAAAGGTAGAAAAACTTGCTGACAATAATGGTCATGAAGAGATGCTTAATGCAATAAAAAGATTGATATGCAAGAAAAACAGAAATACCGGAGGTAAATATCACTTTTAAACCATTTATTGTACATTTTATTAGTTAGACAATGAGGCTTATAGGATTTGATTTAAGGGCAGTTTTTCTAGGAAACACTTTGTGATCTGGTGAAGTTGCTGTTTTTAGGAGTGTAAATACTGACAAAAAAAAAATAAAAGTAAAGTCCAAAGAGTGTAAAGACCAGCGAGTCTACTGGGGTGAGAGAAGACAGAAGAGTGTAAAGTCTAGCGAGTTTACCTGTGTAAGTGTAAACGAAGTGTAAAGACCCGTGAGTAGAAATTTATGAGTGAAGACCAAAGAGTGTAAAGACCAGAGAATCTACCTGTGTGAGTGAACACCAAAGAATGTAGACCAGGGAATCTACCTGTAGGAGTGAAGACCGGAGTCTAAAGACCAAGGAATCTACCTGTGTGAGTGAACACTGAAGAATGTAGACCAGGGAATCTACCTGTGTGAGTGAACACCAAAGAATGTAGACCAGGGAATCTACCTGTATGAGTGAAGACCGGAGTCTAAAGACCAAGGAATCTACCTGTGTGAGTGAACGCGGAAGAATGTAAACCAGTGAATCTACCTGTATGAGTTAAGACCAAAGAGTCTAAAGACCCAGGAATCTACCTGTGTGAGTGAACACTGAAGAATGTAGACCAGGGAATCTACCTGTATGAGTGAAGACTGAAGAGTCTAAAGACTAGGGAATCTACCTGTATGAGTGAAGACCGAAGAGTCTAAAGACCAGGGAATCTACCTATATGAGTGAAGACCAAAGAGTCTAAAGACCAAGGAATCTACCTGTGTGAGTGAACACTGAAGAATGTAGACCAGGGAATCTACCTGTATGAGTGAAGACCGAAGAGTCTAAAGACCAGGGAATCTACCTGTATGAGTGAAGACCGAAGAGTCTAAAGACCAGGGAATCTACCTATATGAGTGAAGACCAAAGAGTCTAAAGACCAAGGAATCTACCTGTGTGAGTGAACACTGAAGAATGTAGACCAGGGAATCTACCTGTATGAGTGAAGACCAAAGAGTCTAAAGACTAGGAAATCTACCTAAATGAGTAAAGACCAAAGAGTCTAAAGACCAGGGAATATACCTGTATGAGTGAAGACCGCAGAGTCTAAAGACTAGGAAATCTACCTGAATGAGTGAAGACCAAAGAGTCTAAAGACCAGGGAATATACCTGTATGAGTGAAGACCGCAGAGTCTAAAGACTAGGAAATCTACCTGAATGAGTGAAGACCAAAGAGTCTTAAGACCAGGGAATATACCTGTATGAGTGAAGACCAAAGAGTGTAATAACCAGGGAATCTACCTGTGTGATGAAGACCGAAGAGTCTAGAGACCAAGGAATCTACCTGTGTGAGTGAACACGGAAGAATGTAGACCAGGGAATCTACCTGTATGAGTGAAGACCAAAGAGTCTCGAGACCAAGGAATCTACCTGTGTGAGTGAACGCGGAAGAATGTAAACCAGTGAATCTACCTGTATGAGTTAAGACCAAAGAGTCTAAAGACCCAGGAATCTACCTGTGTGAGTGAACACTGAAGAATGTAGACCAGGGAATCTACCTGTATGAGTGAAAACCGAAGAGTCTAAAGACCAGGGAATCTACCTGTATGAGTGAAGACCGAAGAGTCTAAAGACCAGGGAATCTACCTGTATGAGTGAAGACCGAAGAGTCTAAAGACCAGGGAATCTACCTGTATGAGTGAAGACCGAAGAGTCTAAAGACCAGGGAATCTACCTATATGAGTGAAGACCAAAGAGTCTAAAGACCAAGGAATCTACCTGTGTGAGTGAACACTGAAGAATGTAGACCAGGGAATCTACCTGTATGAGTGAAGACCGAAGAGTCTAAAGACTAGGAAATCTACCTGTATGAGTGAAGACCGCAGAGTCTAAAGACTAGGAAATCTACCTGAATGAGTGAAGACCAAAGAGTCTAAAGACCAGGGAATATACCTGTATGAGTGAAGACCGCAGAGTCTAAAGACTAGGAAATCTACCTGAATGAGTGAAGAACAAAGAGTCTTAAGACCAGGGAATATACCTGTATGAGTGAAGACCAAAGAGTGTAATAACCAGGGAATCTACCTGTGTGATGAAGACCGAAGAGTCTAGAGACCAAGGAATCTACCTGTGTGAGTGAACACGGAAGAATGTAGACCAGGGAATCTACCTGTTTGAGTGAAGACCAAAGAGTCTCGAGACCAAGGAATCTACCTGTGTGAGTGAACACAGAAGAATGTAGACCAGGGAATCTACCTGTTTGAGTAAAGACCGAAGAGTGTATAGACTAGAGAATCTACCTGTGCGAGAGAAGAGCAAAGAGTGTTAGGATCAGGGAGTCTACCTGCGTATGTGAAGACCAAAGCGTGTTAAGAGCAGGGAATCTACCTGTGCGAGAGAAGAGCAAAGAGTGTTAGGAGCAGGGAGTCTATCTGCGCATGTGAAGACCAAAGAGTGTTAAGAGCAGGGAATCTACCTGTGCGAGTGAAGACCAAAGCATGTTAAGAGAGTGGGAATTTACCTGTGCGAGTGAAGACCAAAGAGTGTTAAGGGCAGGGAATTCATGAGTGAAGACCAAAGAGTGTAAAGACTAGCAAATCTACCTGTACGAGTGAAAACCGAAGAGTGTAAAGACCTCATGTATTAAAGCTGCGTACGCACAAAAACTTTGCTTAAGCCAGATTTCACGCTCACGTTTGGATTACTAACGATGAAATGAACGTGAGAATGTGCGTTGGTGCATTAATTGGTGCATGTGCATTAATTCGGATGTACAAAGAGAATATGCGTGGGCTTCCGCGTACGCAGTGTTTCGTACATCTGAATTTTTTACTGTTTAATGTTTTAGTATGAATTCAATGCAAGTCTTCGTACATGAGGCCCCAGCAAATTTACCTGTGCAAATGAAGACAGAAGAGTGTAAAGACCAATGAGTTGAAATTTATAAGTGTAAAGACCAATGCAGTGTTGGAGGTTTTGGTCTGCTCCTCTCATTAGAGCATAAAGATCAAGGAATCTACCTGTGCGAGTGAAGACTGAAGGGAGCAGTGCTGGTACTGCTCGATCTCAGTGCCGCATTTGACATTGTCGATCACAGCATACTTCTGAATAGGCTGGAAAACTGGGTTGGGCTGTCTGGGACGGTCCTCAAATGGTTCAGAACTTACTTTGAAGGGAGAGGTTACCATGTCAGTATAGGCGACCATAGGTCAAGATGGACACTCATGATATGTGGAGTCCCACAAGGCTCAATTCTGGCACCTCTCCTCTTCAACCTTTATATGCTCCCACTGAGCCAAATAATGAGAAAAAAAACAAATCTCCTACCACAGCTATGCTGATGACACTCGGATCTACCTAGTCTTATTGCCTAATGACTTCAGCCCCATTGACACCCTCTGCCAATGCATTGATGAAATTAACAATTGGATGTGCCAAAACTTTCTTCAGTTAAACAAAGAGAAAACTGAAGTGATTGCGTTTGGGAACAGAGATGAGATTATCAAGGTGAATGCATACCTTGGCACTAAAGGTCAAACAACAAAAAATAAGGTCAAGAATCTTGGTGTGACTCTGGAGTCAGATCTGAGTTTCAATAGTCAAATCAAAGCAGTAAATCAGCATACGATCATCTCAAAAAATAATTCGATGCTTTGTTTCCAGTAAAGACTTAGAGAAACTTGTTAATGCTTTTATCAGCAACAGGGTGGATTACTGTAATGGCCTCCTTACTGGCCTTCCCAAAAAAACAGCCAGACAGTTACAGCTCATCCAGAATTCTGACCAGAACCAGGTAATCAGAGCACATCACGCCTGTCCTCAGATCTTTACACTGGCTCCCAGTTACATTCAGAATAGATTTTAAAGTATTATTACTGGTCTATAAATCACTAAATGGCCTAGAAGCTCAATACATTACAGATATGCTCACTGAATACAAACCTAACAGATCACTCAGATCTTTAGGATCAAATAGATTAGAAATCCCAAGAGTTCAGTCAAAGCAGGGTGAATCGGCTTTCAGCTACTACGCCCCTCGCTGCTGGAATCAGCTTCCAGAAATGATCAGATGTGCTCCAACATTAGGCACATTCAAATCAAGATTGAAAACACATCTGTTTAGCTGTGCCTTTACTGAATGAGCACTGTGCTACATCCGACAGATTACCCTATTATGTTTTTCTCTTCTTTTTCATTCTTTTATAACACATTTTATCTGTTTTTTTATGTTTTTTTAATCATTTTTATTATTTGTTTTTATTTCTCTTATACTTGTTTCTTTTAGTCCTTTTTATGTAAAGCACTTTGAAATGCCACTGTGCATGAAATGTGCTATATAAATAAACTTACCTTACTTTGCAAAGTGTAACGTTAGAAAAGCATTCTCATTTAAGAGGATAATTATCATGCAAATGTTACAGATCTATGAAGATCGGTTACAGAAATGAAACTGGATTCTTGATGACTTTTTTGCAGTTTAAAATCAGTGACATTATTTATCATGCACTTTGATCTGTAAATTATTTAATTTAATTTAAGTAATTGAATTTAGTCTGTTTTACAGTGCAACTATAGAAAACCACCCATCTTTTTTTGTAGAACCCCTTTCACTTAAATATACATCAACACAGAGTAGAAAAAAATCAATCACAACTTATTTGCCATGATTCAAACATTTATTTATTTTATCCATATTGTAGAAACAATAAAAATATACCTAAAATCATTACGGTTCTTATTTGCCATTTTCAGATTCTGATTTTGGTGTCTGTTTGACAGCTGTGCTAATTACGCCACTATATTGGAGTGCCTGGGGAGGTAGCCATCAGCACCAGAGCAGCCGTTTGGAAATATAAATAGATCATTTATAAGTCTGCTTCTCTTCATGTGTTCACAGGCTCATCTGAATGAGCAAGAGTGTTTCCCTGTCCCTTTAGACTGCTCTGGCACCAACAATACAAAAAATACTGGGTCAAGAAAGAGATCAAATTGCGCTTGATATCCCTTCCAGTTGAATCATCAGGTTGGAAACGGAAAGAGAAATCATTGCTCCGCTTTATCTGTTATTAAATGTACACTTAATTTGGCTTAACTGCATGTTTAGAAATGGGCACATACATTTGCATTGCCTCCAGATCAAAAAACTTGCTGCATCCATAGCCATTCAGTTGCTTAACAGGAAACCCAGAGATAACACTTGTATTGCTTAATGTAAATGATGTCTGTTCCTGAAATAAGTACAATAGTCAACATTTTAAGCGAATCAAAAAAGTTTTTTTTTTAATTGCCTAAGACCAGAATTGGTGTTGTTCAATACTTTTGGGACAAATTTGATGAAAAGTTGAAGATAAAGATCCACTTCAAATGTTGACTACTATAGTAAAACACATGACATCTGTACATAAAATTAAAGGGGTGGTCCACTACGATTGAATTCAATAATTTTTTAAACAAACGTAATTGTAGCTGTGTGAACATAAACAACATCTCTGAATGTAATATGCTCACAGTTCAATGCAAAGGGAAAGCCTACAGCGAACAAAGTCTGGGGACTGCAAAAAAATACATCCAGGTTAATGAAGTCATAAACTCTTCGGGTTTATGCACATTCACCATGAGCAAACATCCTGCGCAGCGAAGGGCCTGGCCAGAGGTGCTATAATGTTATAGTAGTGGAAACTAAAATGCCATCCAAATGCTGCTATTTCCACAGAGCTTGTTCTGATTCTGTATTTGTATGTTCCAGAGATATATAAAAAAAGATATAGCTCCAGCATTTGACAAAGGACAGCTTTCAGAAACTCTCTCAGTTCAGTGCTGGATTTGGCTAAAAACTCCTCAAAGGAGCAGCATATAATAGCCACAACCTGTAAGTATTTTAATTAGTTAAAATTGATCTATTACATGTATAGTTTCTATCATTAACGGTATAATAATAATAATTCCTTACAGTTATATAGCGCTTTTCTGGGCACTCAAAGCTCTTTACGCATGGGGGGAATCCACCACCAGTGTGCAGCATCCACCTGGATGATGCGAAGGCAGCCATTTTGCGCCAGACCACATGATGAAGCCAATTGTGATATGGGGATGGTTAGGACACCATGATGGACTGAGGCCAGTGGGCAGATTTGGCCAGGATGCCGGGGTTAAACCCCTACTCTTTTTTTGAGGGACATCCTGGGATTTTTAATGACCACAGAGAGTCAGGACCTCAGTTTAACGTCTCATCCAAAAGACAACGCTCACTGAGCAGTATAGAGTCCCTGTCACTATACTGGGGCATTAGGACCCACAAAGACCACAGGTTGGGCGCCCCCTGCTGGCCTCACTAACACCACTTCCGGCAGCAACCTAGGTTTCCCATGTGGTCTCCCATCCAGGTACTGAGCGGGCACAGCCCTCCTCAGCTTCAGTGGGTGACCATGTGAGAGTTGCAGAGAGCTAGCTGCTAGTATCTTATAGCAAGGATGTAAACAAGGATGTAAACAATGGGAAATGCTGTTTGGCACCGCTAACAATTTAGCTACAAATTCATATTTATCAGTCAAACCCCTGTAAACACCCACAATCTTCAGTGTCTTTCTGTACGCCGCTTTCCCTGCATTCTGGTTCTACATATCAAATAACAAAATCGCAAAAGATATGTGAACGTTTCATATGACTAACACATGTTTATTCTGAATATATGTGAAAGACACTTTTAGGTCTTTCAGGTTTTGTTTTAGAGAGCAGGCGTGAGGTTCAGCTGAGTTCTTTTCATTTTCTGTCTGATTCAGGCTCAAACTGATACGGCTAACAGTTACACTGACTGACAGTATTTACTCAACAGAAGCAAAGCGCATACTAGTAGAGGCGTGATCCTTTTCCTGATGATGTCACAGCATCTATATATCTATCTATCTATCTATCTATATATATATATATATATATATATATATATATATATATATATATATATATATATATTTATATATATATATAAACAACGTTGGTGACACGGTGGCTCAGTAGTTAGCACTGCTGCCTCACAGCAAGAAGGGTTGGTTCTAACTGGGTCAGTTGGCATTTCTGTGTGGAGTTTGCATGTTTTCCCTGTGTTCGCGTAGGTTTTCTCCGGGTGCTCCCGTTTCCCCCACAGTCCAAAGATATCAGAATCAGAATCAGAATCAGTTTTATTGCCAAGTGTGCTTCACACACACAAGGAATTTGTTTTGGCTACAGAAGCTTCCAGTGTACATAAAGTGACATGTGACAACACAAAATAATCTGAAAAAATAAAATAATAATAATAAAAAATGATGAACATTAAACAGATGCGGTTAGTGAAGAAACCTGGATGTTGAGTTGTATGTACAGATTGTTATAAATATACAGGTTACAAGGTGCTGTGTACAAGTGCGAATGTAGAGAGTATTGCATTGTATATTGATATAAGGTGCTGTGTACAAGTGCGTATGAGAAAGTATTGTACATATTTATTGCACAGTAGGGGAATATTTAACTGTTCATAAGGTAGACAGCCTGAGGAAAGAAACTTTTCCTGTGTCTGGCTGTTTTTGTGCTTGGTGCTCTGAAGCGCCGACCAGACGGTAACAGTTCGAACAGGTAGTGTGCTGGGTGTGAGGCGTCCAGAGTGATTTTGCGAGCCCTTTTACTCACTCTTGAAGTGTAGGAAGGGTAGTGCCAGTGATTCGTTCAGCAGTCCGGACTATTCGCTGTAGTCTACGGAGGTCAGTTTTGGCAGCTGAGCCGAACCAGACGGTGATTGAAGTGCAGAGGATGGATTGGATGACAGCTGAGTAGAACTGTACGAGCAGCTCCTGTGGCAGGTTGAACTTCCTCAGCTGACGAAGGAAGTACAGTCTCTGCTGGGCTTTCTTCACAATAGAGTCTATATGAGTGTCCCACTTTAGATCCTGAGAGATGGTGGTGCCCAGGAACCTGAATGACTCTACTGCAGCCACAGTGCTGTTCATGATGGTGAGTGGGGGGAGTGCAGGGGGGTTTCTCCTGAAGTCCACTATCATCTCCACTGTTTTGAGCGTGTTCAGCTCCAGGTTGTTGTATCTGCACCATAACGCCAGCCGCTCCACCTCCTGTCTGTATGCAGACTCGTCACTGTTCTGGATGAGGCCGATAACAGTAGTGTCGTCTGCAAACTTAATGAGTTTGATGGAGGGGTCTTTTGCAGTGCAGTCGTTGGTGTACAAGGAGAAGAGCAGTGGAGAAAGAACACATCCCTGGGGGGCACCAGTGCTGATGGTGCGGCTGTCGGATGTGATTTTGCCCATTCTGACTAGCTGCTGTCTATCTGTCAGAAAGCTGGTGATCCATTGACAGACAGAGCTAGGAACAGAGAGCTGGGCCAGTTTGTACTCAAGCAGTGATGGGACGATGGTGTTAAAGGCAGAACTGAAGTCCACAAACAGAATCCTTGCGTAGTTCCCTGGTTTGTCCAGATGTTGTAGGGTATAATGCAGTCCCATGTTGACTGCATCATCCACAGACCGGTTTGCTCTATAGGCGAACTGCAGGGGGTCCAGCAGGGGTCCAGTGATGTCCTTCAGATATGCTAGCACCAGTCTTTCGAATGACTTCATGGCCACAGATGTTAAGGCCACAGGTCTGTAGTCATTGAGTCCTGTGATCTTTGGCTTCTTTGGGATTGGGATGATGGTGGAGCGCTTAAAGCAGGATGGAACTTTGCGCTGTTCCAGTGATCTATTGAAGATATGGGAGAAAATGGGAGCCAGCTGGTCAGCGCAGGTTCTCAGACAGGCTGGTGAGACACCATCTGGCCCTGGTGCTTTCCTTCTCTTCTGTTTACTGAAGATCTGACGCACATTTTCCTCACTGATCTGAAGAGCAGGGGGGGAGAGGAAGATGGCTGGAGGTGTTGATGGCTGTGTAGGGCGATGGTCCGGGCTGTGTTGATGTGGTGTTGATGGCTGTGTAGGGAGATGGTCCGGGCTGTGTTGATGTGGTATTGATGGCCGTGTAGGGCGATGGTCCGGGCTGTGTTGATGTGGTGTTGATGGCTGTGTAGGGAGATGGTCCGGGTGGGTGTGAGGTGTCTGGTCATAGGTGTCAAACCTACAGTAGAACATATTCAGCTCGTTTGCAATATGTTTATTGCTGTCGATACTGGGGGACGGTGTCTTGTAATTAGGGAAATCTTTTAAGCCTCTCCACACTGATGCAGGGTCGTTAGCTGAAAACTGGTTTTGCAGCTTTTTGGCATAGCTTTTCTTAGCCACACCAATCTCCTTTGTCAATGTGTTCCTGGCCCGATTGTACAGGATCCTGTCACCACTCCTGTAAGCATCCTCTTTGGCCTGACGAAGCTGTCTGAGTTTTGGTGTGAACCATGGTTTATCATTGTTAAATGACAAGTAGGTCCTGGTAGGGATGCATAACTCCTCACAGAAACTGATGTATGATGTTACAGTCTCTGTGAGCTCGTCCAGATCTGTGGCTGCAGCTTCAAAAACATCCCAGTCAGTGCATTCAAAACAGGCTTGTAAGACCTGCTCTGTGTCGTTGGTCCATCTCTTGACAGTCCTTAATACTGGCTTAGTAGTTTTAAGTTTTTGCCTGTAAGTTGGTATAAGATGAACCAGGCAGTGATCGGAGAGTCCTAGAGCTGCTCTGGCGACGGAGCGATATGCATCCTTTATTGTGGTGTAGCAATGGTCCAAAATTTTATTGCCTCTGGTGGGGCATGTAATGTGCTGTTTGAATTTAGGCAGCTCATGTGTGAGTTTTGCCTGATTAAAGTCCCCAAGTATGATAAAAGCAGAGTCCGGGTGTTGTTGTTCTGTCTCTGTGATCAGATCAGCCAGCTGTTGCAGTGCAGTACTCACGTGTGCTTGCGGTGGAATGTAAACACAGACGAGAATGAACGAGGAAAACTCTCTTGGTGAATAAAACGGCTTACAGTTAATGAAAAGCATTTCCACATCAGGACAGCACATCTTCTTTAACACAGTTACATCCGTACACCACCTTCTGTTGATGTAAAAGCATGTCCCACCACCGCGCGTTTTGCCCGTTGACTCCGTATCGCGATCTGCTCTGTACAGCTGAAAGTCCGGTAGGTTTAATGCGCTGTCCGGAATGGCTTCGTTTAGCCAGGTTTCCGTGAAACACAGGACAGCAGAGTTGTTAAAGTTCTTGTTTTTGCATGTGAGCAGAAATAGTTCGTCCATTTTGTTAGGAAGAGAGCGGAGATTCGCCAGGTGAATGCTGGGCAGCGCCGTTCTGAAGCCGCGCTGTCTTAGCCTGACGAGCGCGCCGGCTCGCTTCCCACGCTTGCGCGTCTTGTAGCGTTTCCACAATGCGGCTGCTCCGCCGACTACAATGTTCCGCAAAACGCCACAAAAATCAAAATCCAGTTCTTGATTAGTTGGTGTGCACTGCCGAATGTTCAGCAGCTCGTCCCTGGTGTAACTGATCGTGTTTGACAAACATAAAACAGGACAGACTAACAAAAACAGTGCAAACACTGGAGAGCCCCCCGCTGTACAGGTGACTTGAATAAACTAAATTGGCTGTAGTGTATGTGTGAATGAGTGTGTATGGGTGTTTCCCAGTACTGGGTTGCAGTTGGAAGCCCATCCGCTGTGTAAAACATATGGTGGATAAGTCGGCGGTTCATTCCACTCTGGCGACCCCTGATGAACAAAAAGAAAGCCAAAAAGACAATGAATGAATAAACAACATTGTTCTTTAAGTTTTCCTCGTCAGATCAGGGTGTGTATTTATTACACACAGTACGACACATGCGGGTTGAATTCCTGACTCTAATGGCAATAGACCTTACTGACTATAGCACCTTGACCTGACGCGGGAGAGAAGATGTAAGCAAACAAACACATTTTTTAAATATTTTTTCTTGGAGCTTTATATGATTGCAGTTGAGCCACTGAATTCACATGAAATATTTTGACAATATTTTTGGTTACTTTTCGAGACCTTGAATTTCTTGGAACCATTTTTGTTTATGGAGGATTTCTTCTAAAATATCTTAATTTGTATTCCAAAGATAAACGAAGGTCTCTGGGAATTCACTTTTGGCAGATCTAACCCTTTAAGTATACAGTAGTCTCCAGTTTTGATTGATGCAGCAACGCAAATAGATGTTGACAAGTGTCGGCATGTTTAGTGTTTCTTGTCTCTTAAGCTTGGATTTTTGCATTTTGATGGAAAAAAATGTGGTCATAAAGGACCCGTCCATTAAGAATGAGGGTACAACTATAGCCAACATATTAAAATCAAGATTTTCTACCAACTTTAGGACTGAAAATGAACATTTATTTTTGCTAAATTGTATCATATCTTAAATGATTCACATTTATTTACATTTGTTTTCTTTCTTAGTAACAAATGGGTAAAACCTGGTACTTTAGAAAATAGTGAGAAAATCTTTTTAATAAATAATCAAATAATTCTTTATTGATTTTATTAAAATACATATTTTAAACATTTCTGGAGAAAAAAATTCAATTGTTTTGATGTTTGACAAATTCTTAAATCACATTGCAATACATTATGCATGCATCATCTCTTTTTAATTCATCTTAAGCTCAGGAAATGTATTGTTTTATTATTGCAAAGTTCATTTACCCAGCTTCATGACTGGGCTTCTGTTTGTGGGATTAAAAATAAATTGCACAATCTATGAAGAGGTTATTTATATGGCGGGGTTTCAGATGTGGGATTTGATATTGTGTTTCAGGTGTGTGTGAGCCCATTGGTTCTCTGAATGCATCTACTTCCATAAAAAGTGAGATGGGATTTCCTTGGTCATAGGGGAATACAATATATACTTACATTGCCCACTCCCTGCAGAGACCCTTTCTTCCTCCATTCTTCTGGCTGCGTCTGCCTCAGCTTATAGGTAAGATGCTGTTTTCTCCATTTTTTGGAAGGGAATAATTCAACAAAATATTTCTATTTGTGATACCTTTTGAAGGTTCTTTTCTATTTTGTAGACACTATTTGAGATGAGTTTATTATTCCGCATGATTATGACTGCAATACTTATGCTCTGCTATAATATGATTGTTTAAACAATGTGCAAGCTGAGACTATCATCTTGAGGGTTTTTTATATTTTAAAAAAGTGTAAGCTATGATTAGTAATGTGATCACAAGAGTGACACTGATTTCATACAGCTTTACGTACGTTAACATTAATTGCGTAACATGGCACAATATTGCCTAATTGTTTTTCTGCTCTGAGCACAGCAACACTGAAGTGTTTTGTTCATAAATAATCTGCTTTGATTGAATCGAGCAGATCAAAAATTCAGCAATCCATTGCTGCTTCATTTTAAAATGAATCAGTTGTTTTGAACAAATCATTTGAATTAATGGTTTACTGAATCACTCGCTATAACAGGGACTTGTCACCACCTACTGGTGGCTTAGTGTTATTTATTTATTATTCATTTTTATAATTTTATTTTAAATGTACATGTTATGATATAGTTCAGTCATATCTTTTTAAAAATAGCATGTGAGCATGATCACAACGGAGATATTGAGTTCCTACATACTGATCGAGATACATTTTAGACATATAATTGCCTAATTATTTTTCGAGCTGAGCAACACTGAAGTGTTTTGTTTATAAATGAATCAAGTGGATTAAACACTCAGAAATCTATTCTTGCTTCATTTCTAAAGGAATCAGCTGTTTTGAACAAATCATTTGAATTAATGGTTTACTGAATCACTCGCTAAAACAGGGACTTGCCACTACCTACAGGTGGTTTTAGTGTTATTTAATTATCATGAATTTTTATTATTTTATTCAAAACGTATAAGTTATGATATAGTTTAGTAATAGCGTTTTAAAAATAGCATGCGAGCATGATCACAACGGAGATATTGAGTTCCTACATACTGATCGTGTTACATTTTAGACATATAATTGCCTAATTATTTTTCAAGCTGAGCAACACTGAAGTGTTTTGTTTATAAATGAATCTGTTTTGATTGAATCAAGTGGATTAAACACTCAGAAATCTATTCTTGCTTCATTTCTAAAGGAATCAGCTGTTTTGAACAAATCATTTGAATTAATGGTTTACTGAATCACTCACTAAAACAGGGACTTGCCACCACCTACAGGTGGTTTAAGTGTTATTTATTTATCATGAATTTTTATTATTTTATTTAAAACGTATAGGTTATGACATAGTTTATTAATAGCGTTTTTAAAATAGCATGCGAGCATGATCACAGCGACGATATTGAGTTCATACATACTAATCAAGTTACATTTTAGACACATTATTGCCTAATTATTTTTTCGAGCAGAGCAACACTGAAGTGTTTTGTTTATAAATGAATCTGTTTTGATTGAATCGAGTGATCAAACATTCAGCAATCCATTCCTGCTTTATTTCTAAAGGAATCAGCTGTTTTGAACAAATCATTTGAAATAGTGGTTTAATGAATAAGGGGACTTGCCCCCACCTACTGGTGGTTTAGTCTCATTTATTTATCCATAAAGGAATAAACCAGGCAATATTCCAGCACTAAAACACGCAAAAAAAAGTTTAATGATCATTATAGAAAAAAAGCCCAGCAATACTAAAAAAATAATTGACGTTTTTTTGTCAACAGCCTATCGCACACCCCTGTGCTTCATGGAATTTTTCTGAGCTTTGCAAACGCTTTGTTTATTCCTGAATATATATGTTGGTAAATCAATTACACTGCAAAAAGAGATATATTACTTTACTTAAATAAGTGAGTAAACACTTTGTATTAAAAGTGACAAGTTCACTTCATTTCACCTTACTTGACTTTACCTAAAATTCTCTCATCATTTACTGATCATCCACTTGTTCGAAACCTGTTTGACTGTCTTTCTTCTGTTGAACACAAACAAAAATATTCTGAAGTAAGTTGGAATTGACTTCCATAGTACTTGTTTTTCCTGTTGAAGTCAGTGGTTGCAGGTTTTCAGCTTTCTTCAAAATATCTTCTTTTGTGCTCAACAGAATAATAATAAAAAAAACTCTAAGGTTTGGAACCACTTGAGGGTGAATAAATAGTGACTACATTTATGATTTGGGTGAACTATTCCTTTTTAAAAAAGTGAGTTTTCCTTTTGTAACTTTTAAGTAAAGTCAACTAATCATATTTTAAAAGCAATGCGTTTACTCACTTTAAAAGTAACGTCAACTAATCGCTTATTTACAGTTTCAGTCTTCATTATTTTATTCGTCATGAGACATAAATTTTGAATCATTACTTGAAACCGCTATTTGAAAATCACTCTACCTATTTTGGGAAACACATTTGGTTGCTGAAAGATAATGTGTTGATTTGAGTTTTGGAAACTCGATCCGTTTTGGCTTTTAGGATTAGAAGGTGATATGCTTGTGTTTATCGTGCTGTCAAGAACTAATCTTTAAATAAATGAATAACGCTTCAGCTGGCGTGTCTAAAATGATGCCCAGGGATCTCTTTGGTGCTTTAAACAATGATGCTATGGCTTAAATCCGGGATATTAGCATTGTTCAAATGTAAAGGTCTTTACTACATTACTTACTCATATTATCACAATGCTACTCATTGTCAAACATTGTCAGACTTTAGACCTGGCATAGCAATATGCATTTTGAAAATAAGCCTACACTATGAATCTAGAAATAGATTAGAGAGTTGGTTATTATTTATCTTTAAGCTAATAATAAGATACTCTTTATTCCTAATAGGGAAATTCATTTTGCACAAGTAATATTTAATGTTATTCCATGTGTATTTGTAATAATATAATATAATATAATATAATATAACATAATATAATATAATATAATATAATATAATATAATATAATATAATATAATATAATATAATATAAAATATTATAATATAATATAACATAACATAATATAATATAATATAATATAAAATATTATAATATAATATAATATAACATAATATAATATAATATAATATAATATAATATAATATAATATAATATAATATAATATAATATAATATAACATAATATAACATAATATAACATAATATAACATAATATAATATAATATAATATAATATAATATAAAATATTATAATATAACATAACATAACATAATATAATATAATATAATATAATATAAAATATTATAATATAATATAATATAACATAATATAATATAATATAACATAATATAATATAATATAATATAATATAAAATATTATAATATAATATAACATAACATAATATAATATAATATAAAATATTATAATATAATATAATATAATATAATATAATATAATATAATATAACATAACATAATATAATATAATATAATATAATATAATATATTATAATATAATATAATATAACATAATATAATATAATATAATATAATATAATATAATATAATATAACATAATATAATATAATATAATATAATATAATATAACATAATATAACATAATATAACATAATATAATATAATATAACATAATATAATATAATATAAAATATTATATTATAATATAATATAATATAACATAATATAATATAATATAATATAATATAATATAATATAACATAACATAATATAATATAATATAATATAATATAATATAATATAATATAATATAACATAACATAATATAATAAGTTTTATTAAGACAGGTTTAGGTGAATTTGATGATATTGTGTTACACTGCAAGAATTTCTGAGTTTTCTGCCCATGTATGATGGTTCTTTACTGATAATTTTTGTAAAAAATCATTTGGTATTACATTAAAGTTGCCGTCATGCTTTGAGTTGTTGTGTTAGATCGGTTTCAGAGGATTGGGAGGAAAGGAATAGAGCCAGGGTCATGCTTTTGATTGTCATCCAGAAACAGGTTTAGAACAGATCTCAGGAGATGGTGAACCTTCTGCCCCAAAATAGTGAATGATTCATTTTGAACCTAAGTGTCAATCGCTGCCTTATTTGAACATAATGACCATTGGCCAGATTATTTACTCGTCATTTAGCAGATGCTTTTGACAAAAAAAAATTGCAGAGCCCTTCTCAATGAAACAATGTTATAAGGATATTTTTTTAATTCTGAAAAAGTGGTTGAGAATAAATATAAAATGCCCACTGAATTATATTATATTATATTATATTATATTATATTATATTATATTATATTATATTATATTATATTATATTATATTATATTATATTATATTATATTATATTATATTATACATTTGGAATGATGTTATTATATAATAATATTATATATTACAAGAATATATTGTATTATTAAAAATAAATTAGTTAATTAAATATGACAATGTAAACCCTGCCACTATATCAATGCATGCTTAATATCAGAATAGGTTTGTTTTTCATGTTTACTTTTCTAATTTTTAATTAAACTACAAAACATGCTTACAAACACTAATAAATTTTTTTTTTAAATCAATCATTTGCACATTGTAATATTACCAGTTCTTTAACACAATCATAACTTGTGTATTATTTCACAGGGGCAAAAACAAAATTCAGTCAAGATGTCGGAGTGAGTACATATTTTGATTTTCCTTTTTTAATCGTCATCAGTTTTGCATTTATAATACTATATTTTTGGATAGTTTTGTATACATATGCAGTGTCTTGTGATTTCTATGATTATCTGCTTTAACAATGTATTTTAATGACTGATCTCAACATTTTATAACACCTCAGGAAAAAGATGTCATCGAGTCGCAAGCATCATCTAAAGGTACTATGTGACTCAAATTGAAACTTATTGTTCGTTGTGTAATTAACTGGACTGTATAGTATACAGAAAGAGGAACACAACAAATGTACAATAAAATCTTCCCTAACCTCTACACTGTAAATGTCCTAAACACAACTTTGACAGTTTTGTAAACATCTGGCAAACTAGCAGTCGCACGAGAAGTTTTGTTTGTTGCTTGTTGACTTTATTTGTCCCCGTAAGGAAATTTCATTTGCAACATACACTCACAGAGACTTCTGACATTTCACAACATTTGTCATATAAATATATATATGACAAATGTAAATCATTTAAGAACATGGAACCCCTACTCTAAATAAATATCGTCTACTAGCCATCAACTTAGAGGTAGGAGGAATTTAAAAACTACATTTCTTGGGGTTTGAATTATAAAATTTTTCCTATTTCTTACACACCTGGGAACACAATATCGGCGACCTGATAGTAACAATTGGAAGGTGTTTGATAAAGGATGTCTATCATCATTGACAATCATGATAGCCCTATTTAGTACTCTTTCTTTGTATATACTATCGATGCTCTTTAGTTTTATTCCCAACAACTTACTGGCTGTTGTTACCACCTTCCCCAGTGACCTCTTCTAGGCCTCAGAAGCATTTCCATACCAACAGATGACACAAAATTTTGCAATACTTTCAAAAAAGCACTAAAGACAGTAATTTCTTAAAGAAGTACATTCTCTGTTGAAGCTTTTTCCTTACACAATCCGTCCATACCTATTTCAGGGTATTGTCCAACATCACACCCAAATATTTATAATTTGTTACTAACTGAATTTGCTCCCCATGAATTAATGTGGGATGAGTTTTGTTTTGTGTTCTCTTAAAAACCCTCTCCTTAGTTTTAGAAATGTTTAGGAGGAGGTTTGAATTTTCACACCAGTTTAAAAAGAAGTCAAGAACAGGGCAGTGTTCTTCCTCCTCTTCATTTAAAAGGCTCACCAAAGCGGTATCATCTGCATACTTTACAATATATCTATATTTAAATGAACTTATAGAATTTATATATAAAATAAATAATAACAGAGATAAAGCACAACCCTGGGGAGCTCCAACTGAAATACATATCCTTTCTGTAATAAAATCTCCCATTTTAACCTGTTGGATTCTAGTGCTAAGAAAATTGTTCACCCAGGCAATCATTTTGTTGTCAAAAGTGCCACCATGGCACACCACATCTTTACATTGTTTTCTATTTGCCGCAGACAGAAACCGAATGGTGCTGTGATGTGCATTCACTCATAGAAAACAAATTTTTGTCTTTAAAATATCTCTGTTAGTAATCGTACAGGTGCAGATATATCTGCAACAGCTCTGCTACTTACTCATGCTGCTAAAGCCTAACTTACGCTACAGGATTTTAAACATGATTAGCAAGTTAACGAGCTTGCCGACAGATCGGACTGTAACTGGGGTAAAATCTGTGAGTATTACTACTGTGTGAACTACTGAACGACACATCAAAGACACTCGCTGACTCATCACCTTGCAGTATCAATCCAATATCTAGCATGCTAAATATTCCAGAAATTCCAGAACGCTTATCATAAGAAATATTATTGAGGATTATAGATTATAGCCAAATTTAACGTTTTTAGAGTTTTTTTTTTAAAGCATTACAGTAAAACATGAACGCGGTTATGAATATATTAAAACATGTGCTTGTTTGTTGTGAAAATTTGTAATAATGACAAAAAATACAAATTTGTGGATCTCCTTACTTCTGGGTGCAGCTATCCTGCCGTTGTCGCTGGTGTATTCTGGGAAAATTTCTTACCCCTTGGTTTCGAGTGTGGTCCTGAAAAATCTCAGTTTGAAAAGGTATTTCTATCCCTTCCTCTTAGCCCTACGTCTTCAAGTTAAAGAGAATTGGGACACCCCTACCCCTTCACGGGAACGTGCAAAACAAGGGGTAGGGTTAAATGGAAGGGCTAAGGGGTAGAATTGGGATTGGGCCTAAAGGTGTTTAGGAGCCAAAACTAACTCCCCCAAAAGTTAGCTTTGATAAGCTGTTTTGAACTGCTGAACAAACTCAAAACGAACTTTGCTTTGTCTGGATTTTTTTATAAAATGACATTTCAGCTTATTTTTTTTAATTTTGTTTGGAGTATATTGGGACACAAAGTAATGTAAACAGTGCCATAAAGTGGATTTGTCATCAGAAACGTGCATTAAAAGGTACGCAGAGCAACATATTTTTTTTGTTTTGCAAAAGTGCCAGTGTGATATTACACTTAGTGCAGTTTGAAACCCATAGCCTCTCTTATTAAATTATCTCTAATGTGCATGCTATATAAAAGTAATTCAATGCCCAATACACACACAGCGCAATTCTCTTTCATTGTGATTAAGCAAATTGCTTAAAATGTGTTTTGACCATAGACTGTAAAAGATATGGACGTAGTATCCATGACGTCACTTATTGGTTTCTGAAGAACGCAAATGAAGCTACAAGTAGGCGTGGCTAATCATCGTCATTTTGTTTGCGCGTCATCGCACCAACCGCAGGATACCAAACAAGGGCAAAGAGGAGAGCGTAAGGGGAGCTACAGACGCCTGCTAGCATTTTGCTTAGACAGCAAATTTCTTTGATAGAAACGCTTAATACTTCATTACCTGCGACTCATTTGTGTTCTGACCACATGTGCTTGGTTGTACACTATATCAATAAAGTGTTTAGTCTTTAAAAAAAACTGTTGTAATACATTGAGCCACTAAACATTGTTCGTATGATGGTTTTCTACAGGATGAAATTACTTCAAAACACTTAAAATACAGTCTGTGTTAGTAAATGCAAGGCTAATTACGAAATCCAGGCATAACACTGTATGACAAGTTTCAGATGACTGTTCAATAGTCTACAGCTAATCAATCTGTCAGATTCTGGAGTGCATTACAGCTCTAAAGAAAATTATAAATGATAAATGATCTTAAATAAAAAAACAAATACATTTATAGAGATGGTATATAAGGATATAATTTCACTCACCTGGGAAATGGAGGCAACTTAAATGGTTTGTGAGCACAATTAAGTGCACACAGCGTGCCATAATATTTGATAATTGAAATAATCCCAAAAGGGATACTGTGTAAAGTCACATAAAACAAAACAAAAATACGATGTCTACTGTATGCCGAGTTCAGCAAGACCTAGCTGTCACTCAAGTGGCCACGCCCTTAATTGTGCAGACTTACTATAACCGAATAAAGACGAAACGCATTATAATGAGTTATAGAAAAATTCAACCCCACACAGTTGTCATGAAAGGTAATGTTCACTATATACACTAAAACCATCTTTTGTACCAGGCTGTAAACATGTTTTTTATCAGCTGTAAAAATGGCCAATTTAGCGTTGCAGTCAGTGAACATCTGGAGTTTATGTAGCCAGCCCCCAAAGGCGAGTCGATGAATTGCAGTTTCAGCTACTTCCGTGTTGACTTCACGAGGGAGAGCGGGAGGTTGCCGCTTGGTTTGACACATAGTTGCAATTGAATAAATATAAGTTACATCAATTTTGAAGAATAACTAAAAGTATGTGGCTTGCTGATCAAGATGGATTAGCTGGTTCTTAGTGAAAGCATCAATCTCTTCAAAACAAATATACTCTCGTGTAAGCCAGGGGTGCCCAACCCTGTTCCTGGAGATCTGCCTTCCTGCAGAGTTCAGCTGCATCCTTGATCAAACACACCTGTCTGCTTAGTTGGTTTAGTTGTGTTTGATTAGGGTTGGAACTAAACTCTTCAGGAAGGTGGATCTACAGGAACAGACATGAGAACCTCTGATGTAAGCCATCCAGGGGCGTAGCGGACATTTTACAAGGGGGGGCTGTATGAGATCATACGTTCATATAATTGTTTCTAAATGGTCTGTCTCTAAAAGTGAGGTTGCTACGCCCCTGAAGCTACCACTTGCAAAATGATCTGTGACTGTCAATAGTATGTACATACTAAATGTAGTCAACAAATGGCAAATTATTTTTCATCAGAATCAGAAAGAGCTTTATTGCCAGGTATGTTCACACATACGAGGAATTTGTTTTCGTGACAGAGCTTCTACAGTGCAGCAGGATAACAGAGACAGGACAAAAAACAGATAATAAATATATTTTAAAAAATATATATTTAAAATGAAAATTTCTAATGGACATATTTTTGATATAATGGCAACACGGTGGCACAGTAGGTGTTCTCCCTGCGTTCGTGTGGGTTTCCTCCGGGTGCTCCGGTTTCCCCCACAGTCCAAGGACATGCGGTTTAGATGAATTGGGAAGGCTAAATTGTCTGTAGTGTATGAGTGTGAATGAGTGTGTGTGGTTGTTTCCCAGAGATAGGTTGCAGCTGGAAAGGCATCTGCTGCGTAAAACATATGCTGGATAAGTTGGTGGTTTATTCCGCTGTGGCGACCCCGGATTAATAAAGGGATTAAGCCAAAAAGAAAATGAATGAATGAATGAATGAATATTTTTGGTATACGTTATGAATTTCTAAAAAATATATTCTGTAATGTGTATTATTAACTTTTCCGAGTAAATCTTGACCCAACTATAAGATTCATAATATGAAATCACGCAATGACAAAAACACTTTCTATTTTGGTGGCATTGGCCAATTGCTAATTGCTTTTGAAACATAGATAAGATGTTTTTGGTGAGACAGACATGGAATATAACATTCTGGTGTGTTAGGAAACACTTGTGACAATTAAACTTGCAGTTTAAAATTGTATGTATTCATACAAATTAGCCACTTTACTGACAATATGTAAAATTGTTACATTGCCTTATGAAATTGGGCTTGCAATTGACCCTTCGCTAAGCCACACCCAAAAACCGCCATCCACCAATCGTGGCATTTTTTCCCTTTTCAAAACCAAAAACCCAAGAGGAGAAAAGCCAGCATGGATTAAGCTGTGTGAGGGGCGCTAAAGGAGCGGAGTTAAATTGGTTTTGTTTTGATATTCCTGACACATTCAGTGATAGACTGGCGGCAAAATTTCACACACCTCTTACCCTAAACAGATCTAAACTAAGTTTCCTACAAAAATACAAAGAAGATTATGTTTCACAGCTGTCTTTTTCTTTTTTTTTTTGCTCGATATTATGAGTAATGCTCCGTTTAAGCCTTCGCCATAGTAACGTTAGTCATACTAATAGTGAATAGGTCATAATGACATGAGTTATTGATCTGGAAAATACGAATCTTTACTGAACTTCATATTTCCATCTATTTTAAGCTATGAATATTTTAAATTACAAATCAACAGAACAAAACAGAGATGTGATCACAAACTGAGCACTTGCGATCAATATACTTTACCAGCAGCTGTTTTCAGTCATTTATAAAGAGCACACAAACATACTGACAGTAATAGGTAACTTACTGTACATTGGTATGGGTCAATGATGCTAATATTCGGCACAAATCCATCAATTCCTGGCTGTTCTTTCTATGAATGAACTCCGTAAAAGCTCTGTCCATGCGTGTTTCCTCGTCGGTCAGTAACACTTTATTTCAGTGCACAACAATTAATATATCAGGCTTTTTGGCAAAAAATAGAGAAATTACAGTTTAATTTGTTATTATTAGATCATTTTTAAATTTCACCTCTCCTGCTGAGCCTAAGCTAAGCTGCTGAATGGTTAGCGTATGTGGCGGCTAGGCTAAGCTAGCTTCAATTTTGTATTATTCTCTAATCGGTTGCCTATTATGTCTTGAATATACCCCTGTAATGCACACTGCAGTCCTTTTTCGTCTGGCTTTCTCGAATATCTCCCCTGTTTGCCAAAAATGACATTATATCCCTGGCAATGTCTTACACTGACACATTGTAAAAGCCGTGCCAGGCACGAAAGCTTGACAGGCGTAGCAACAGTAACTAAGGAGGGCGGGGCTTACTGAAGGGTCAATTCCTTAGTAGTATTTCCTGTATTTGTATTTCTACAGTAATTCCTTTTTTGCTTTGTGCCCATAGTGTATTTCTGTTTGTTTATATCAAAGTAACATTGTAGTTATTTGTCAGACCACTATGCAAATAGCAGTAAATCATATGTAGTTCTTTCAACCAATTTCCCACATAATGTGCATTATTCTTCAATTAAATACAGTAAATGATGCGTCATGTTATTTTGACAACATGACAAAGCATTTTGACTGTCTGTTAATTGATCAATGACAAAGGAATTTTTTATTTCAACTCACTTCTGAAAGATGAGCTAGAGTTTTAGTGTAAATTAATCCATTATGTAGTTTTGTTTGAGAAATGCACAAACCTCTTTGCAAATATTAATGATGATTTGAAAAAATATACCAATGTGACAGAAAAACTGTAATTAGTCACAACAATCCCCATCATCTTTATGTTCCAGAGCTTGATGCTTTCCATCGCTAAGGGTTTACTGGAGCAGGAGGTAAATGACATAGAGGTGGAGAGGCAGAGATACATGGCAGAAACCTGTCAGCCTCTTTCCCTACCTGGATCCATGCAAGCATTACAGGTACCAGACAATACAATCACATCAGAAAAAAAACATAATAATAAATAAATAAGTGTATGACTCTCTATATAGGTAATGTATTGTGTAAGGTGTGGGTCACCAAATTTGCTCCTGGAGGGCTGGTGTCCTGCAGAATTTAGCTCCCACTCTAATCAAACTAATTAAGGTGTTACTAGGTATACTTGAAACTTCCAGGAAAATGTGTTGAGGTAAGTTGGAGCTCAATTCTAGACCTCCAGGACCAAGATTGGTGACCCCTGGTGTAAGGGATAAAGTACATCTAGCACAGCATTCATCTTGACATCGCGAAACATGAGAGGGGTCACTTGATGATTCTCATTGGATTGCGCCCCCTGGGTTATTACACTAGATTAACGTCACAGCAAAAGCGTTAGTTGCAGAATATTGATTTTAAGGCACAGTGTTAAACTTTGACACCTTTACATCACTCACCTACATTAAAAATAAAGCCCACGACTGAACATGGATGATGATCTCCAAGTGGCGGTCACCAAAATTAAACTAAGAAAAGTCTTGTGCTGTAAACATTGTGCCCACCATTCTCATTAAGTGAGTTTAATGTTAAATTCCACAAATTAATAATGACTATAAAAAATGATATGGTCGTTAGACTGTTGCACTTTTTTGGGTTGTCAATAAGCTCATGTTTATATAGTTCCTACTGGTGAGTGTGCACCATTGTGTGCAATATTTGTATGTTTATAACCACCTCCGAGCATAGTGGGGGTCCTGAGTCACTGGAGTTGTTATTTTAGGGGTCGCAGGCTGAAAAGTTTGAGAACCCCTGGATTACATGACTGTTTTTTGATGGCAATATTCGATGTCAATGTGATCAAACAATTAGCATTTTTAACATATTTTTTAATGTTGTTTTTATATCAAAATGCCCACATGGATGCAGTTGTTCAGACAGAATAAAGCATGATAAATATATCAGGAACTTTTGCATTAGACTGAAAAAAACAACCGGCTAGATGTACATTATCCCACTTATTAGACCAATCAGAATAATGTGTTCAAGAAAGCCATGCAATAAAAATAGATAAATAATACTTATCATCTCTATTGTTTATAGGAACTGTGCAGAGATCTTCATCGAAAAATTGATGTCATTGATGAGGAAAGATATGATCTGGAAATGAAAGTCAACAAAAGTGCAAAGGAGGTAAGACATCTAATTTTTATTCCAATCCAATTTGTATTTGATCTTGTAATTTCTGTACTAACCGACTTTACTGACTGACTGCAGATAGAAGACCTGAATATCAAAGTTATTGACCTGAAGGGCAAGTTCAAGAAGCCAACGCTGAGGAAAGTGCGCATGTCCGCCGATCAGATGCTTCAGGCTCTGCTGGGCTCCAAACACAAGGTCTCTCTGGACCTGAGAGCAAACCTGAAACAAGTCAAGAAGGAGGTCAAAGAGGAGGTGAGCATTTAAACTGCATTTTCCACAAATTCCTCATGATTTATGAATTTCTTTGTCAAAAAGAGTGAAAGATGCTCATCATAATTCCTCAAAGGTGACTTATTATGTCTTTTTACAAGGTCTAAAATAAGTCTCTGATGTCCCTAGAGTGTGTATGTGACATTTCAGCTCAAAATACTCCACAAATAATGTTTTATAACCCATTAAAACTGTCCCTCTTTTGCTTTGATTCTAATTGTGCTGTTTTGGTGACTGCCACTTTAAATTCAAGTGAGATTGTACTCCCAGCCCTCTTTTCAAAAGATGGCAGAGCTACAAATGCCTGTGTGTCAGCATAGTGGCAAATTCAGAAACAAGATATTAACATCCTATGTCAATGAGGGAGATCCTAACTAATGGGCAAGAACTTTCCCTCCTCCGGTGACATGTACAACATAGAGAATTTCAATCAAAGTGTTTCTGCATGACTGTTTTATGAACTGTGTTTTTAAGAAATAAAATTAATACATTTTTACCATTAAAAGTTGGTTATACTCACTGACTGTTGCCACACAATTGTTTAAACCCCTTATAAAAGTGATTTTTGCATATTTGGCCCCCCTTTAATATATTTGCTCAATAATTAAATGTTACATGTATGTACTCTTCATAGGATAAAGAACTACGTGATGTTGGTGACTGGCGTAAAAATGTTGAAGACAAGGCTGGCATGGACGGCAGGAAGAAGATGTTTGAAGCTGAGGCTTAAATTTAGCTTTAGTTCATTATGCTGCTTAATTATTTTTTAGCTTACAAGAAACTGTTTGTGTACATGAAACACAAATATAAATTCGCTATTATGAGAAAATTGTAGCTATCAAATATAAAAAATATTTATTTTTTAGTTTTCTGTTTAACATTGAAACTGAAGTATGCATTATCAGCCCATGTATCAAAGTCTTACACAGTCATTAAATCAATTTAGGAAGAATGAAGTCCTGTGATTATTCTGCAGTGGTGGAAAAAGTACTGAAAAAAAAATATCTGTTGTAAATATTACTCAAAGTATGAGTAAAATAACCTTTCAAAAGTATTCAAGAGTAGTGAGTATTACGCTGTAAAAAGCTGATGCATTTGCATGTAATTTGTGCATGTGTGTAAACGTAACATTCTGTAGTGCATTTAGTTATTGCCCAGCAGGCACACATCATAAGACGTCATTATTAGGTTAGATTTAGGTTATGTTAGGTGACAAAAATTCAATGTCTAGCCAACTTCTAAAAACAACGTTATTTTGACGTCCAATAATTTTGTAAAATGACATTGATATTTGGTTGATTTTAGGTTGTGTTGGAAAGTGACCAAAATCCAAGGTCGAGCCAACATCTTAAACCAACGTCATATTGATGCCAAATCCTGACATTTATTTGGCAGGTATGGCAACCAAAATCCAACATCTGATAGACGT
This sequence comes from Danio aesculapii, assembly GCF_903798145.1. Taxonomy (NCBI): domain Eukaryota; kingdom Metazoa; phylum Chordata; class Actinopteri; order Cypriniformes; family Danionidae; genus Danio; species Danio aesculapii. The sequence goes on along the minus strand of NC_079459.1, from coordinate 6,349,056 downwards.
CATAGTGGTAACATCCACACAACGTCAAGCTGTAACATCATTAGACATTGATATTTGGTTGATTTAAGGTTGGACGTTGAGTTCTGACGTCAACTCGATTTTCATTTCCAAACAAAACGCAGCGTCCTCACGATGTTGGGGTACAACATCAATCTGATGTCATGTTGACGTCTTGTGCCTGCTGGATGTTTAAGGCCATTTCGGTCATCATACAGTAAACATCTGCCATTTTCTCATCAGTGACATGCATCTAAACAGTCTTTAAGTCAATGCGTGTAAAATTTTGGACATCTTCTTGGACACTTTTACTGGTTCAGATTGCAGTTTGCTGCAATTATAAATCGCCCATGTCTTGATGTAGTTCATTATGATGCGATTTACCTTCTATGTGCGATTTGATTGGACAGGAATCACAGGACAGATTCACACTCTTTCCTCTCCATAAGTACCAGATACTTTCTTATCAACACTCTGTATTGCTGGAAAAACATTTTTCAATTTTTAGCGTGCTTCACACAGGTGAGTGGGCTTGACAAACCACCTGTAAGTGACACACTGTCTTCCTTTCTGTATGCTTTGAGAGAAAAAAAACAACAAAAAATATATATTGACTTGACGTCATAACATTTGTACACTGCAACTCGCTTGCCTCTTTTATCCTCACTTTGGGTAAAACCATCTGCTACACAAGTAAATGTAAGTATTTATATACCTTTTTATCCTAACTTTGGTTTATGACTGAATTAAAATGGCTAACTTTATTATGATTCAATTTAATAGGTAACGTTAACTCCTTCCTGGCACCTGCAAGAAAAAATAAGCTGGAAATAGAGGGTGCAGAACATCCTTCAATAGGTAACTACATTGTATTGACACATTGATCCTTTAGATAGATAGATAGATAGATAGATAGATAGATAGATAGATAGATAGATAGATAGATAGATAGATAGATAGATAGATAGATAGACAGATGCTTGTAAAGAAAGAGGTCTTTGTTAGAAAGCCATTCTCTAAATAAAAGAATCTTGAAGGACAGGTTATTTATACTGAAGGCTCAGTGAAGGAGGGATAGTGCCGTATTTCATGACCTTGTCAGCTCATTGGTTTGGTGGTTAATCCACTTCCATAAAGAGAAACCATGGATTTGCAGAGAGATCAGAGAATGCAATATATATCTTCTTAGCACGTCTGTTGCCTGTGTCTCGGTTTTACGGCTACCCGTCCCTCGAAGACTTTCTTCAGTTCCTGTAGAAAGGTGAGAGAAGTTCTCTTAGTTCAAGTTTTACAAAGTTTTTTTTTTCCTAGATATTTGCTTTTAAATGTAGTTTTTAAATGTAGGTTGTGGGACTGAGGATGGAGGTGATGAAGAATGTTGTTGTTTTTTGTATCTACTGAAAATCACTATGGTAAAAAGGTCATCTGCAAAGAACAATAATATAATGAGTGGATTGTTTGAGTTGTACTGTTATCTAGACTAGAGCAATTGTGCATTCAGACCTAGTCAATTAGTAAAAATGTTAACATCTTATGATCAGTGCTGGTTATTATAATTCTGTTCCTTCTGGAAACATCCTACTAAAAAGCACACCAACTAACCTGAAGGGTGAAAGGTCAGGATTTGATATACTGACTGCTGGTTTGCCATTTGAAAGTGAACACCAACATGACATAAATCTGTGACTGATGCTTATGTCTTCCTCCACCTGTCAACACCTTTTTTTTACAGTGCTTACTAACTGATTTACAGTACTGTGTCATGTAAAAATGACCACGGCGTTTACAGCATTTAGCTTTCGTAATGGTTTGAAGAGCACAATTTTTCTCCAAACTCCAGAATTTGCATGGATGTCTTCAATTAATCCTGACTTTAAATGATTCTTAAGTATTTATTTCAACCGACTTTAACACAATAAAAACAAGGCTTTTAAAATACCTTCATCTATTCTACTGTTGTGTATGTTTCCAGAAATCAAATCCCCAATCTTCTTCCATGGCTACTTAGAATAGTTCTTCTTCAAATAGCCTTAAGTGACCTGACTGTTGTCTTCGCAGCTTTCTAAGTATGTGATTGAGGCATTAAGAGCCCATTTAAGTGTACTAAATAAGTCAATCAGTGTGTCATCAGCTGGCCAGTTAGTCCGGTCTGTCTTTTAGAGCGGGAGTATATTAAGAAAGACATCTGAGACGGTTGTTTAGCTGGGAATAAAGGAGAGCTGTGTTGTCATATCTTTGACATCCCAGAGATGCGCTTGAAGATGGGCTGTGTCTGCAGCTGATGTACTGACCTTGATATCATGTTGCACTGAACTCCTGCAGAAAATCCTCTCAGATGAGTCAATGGGGATTTGGGGAACATGTGGTCTTCTTGAGTTTACACAACTTTTGGCATTAACGGTGATGGGGAAAGGTCACATGATCAGATTGCTTATGATTTGGTGCCTTTGGGTTGGATTTGGTTGATATTGGTTGGATTTAGTTGGTAAAATACAAGGATTGTGTTTTCAACACTGGATTGTAAACCTGATGCTGTTGTTCATCGAAAATATTTCATTGTGATTTGTTGTTAGGCTTCGACATTCCAAACAAATAGCAAGAGTGTGATTCAAGGACAAACTTAGAGGTGACAATCCTCAGTATCAAGATGCCATTCTTATATTAATCATATGTTTAATTAACTTTCTCATCTCTGCTGCTCCACTGTAAATAACAGTTTGATATTCCTACTGTTGAATTAACTTTAGTTACACATATTACATCTCCGAAATATATTCATGGTGTGTTCTGGCACATTTTGAAAATATAGCATGCTTTTTGTTATTATTTTGGCATAGAATTATATTTTGGCCTCTTATTCATTTCTCTTTTATCTTCCTGACAAAAGGAGGTGTAAAGAAAACTCTACAAAATGTCTGAGTAAGTATTTTCTACCTTGATTTTACTATTCAGAATCTCTACATTTTTACCAGAGAAAGGGTTCATTTAAGAATTATTTAGTAAGAGGTACATTTATAAGTCTCTATAAATAATATATACTGTACAAGTCCATATTTTCACTTTATTATATAATTCCCGGAGGGCCACAGCTCTGCACAGTTTGTTCCAACCCTGCTTCAACACACTTACCTGTAGGTTCAAACAAGCCTGAAGGACTTAATTAGTTTGATAAGGTGTGTTTAATTAGGGTTAAAGCTAAATTGCGCAGAGCTGCAGCCCTCAAGGAACTGAATTTGACACCTGTGGTTTAAACGAACATAAACACGTAGCGTACTGTTCTGTATGGAAATGTACCACTCAGTGAAATGGCCCACTTGTATCCACTAGGATTACCACAGATTTACCTGTCTAAAAATTACCTGTAACTGACACATTAACATCTGGTTGGAGTAATCTAACTGTACGTTCACCCCGAAAGTGGCTTGAGTGTCAAAGTTGTCGAAAGTCATTCATTTTCAATGGGAGCCGGCGGGAAGGAGCGCCACATCTTCGCTGGTGTGGGCGTCGAGGAGAGTTGAAATCAAATCAACTTTATGGTAATGAGATATGACGCAGAGGCAGCAATATGAATGTTGAAGTCCACCACTTTAGAGGATTCCAAAGAACACAGTCACTGTGAACTTTGGTTCCGACCACAGTTGTTCCCAATGGTTTAATTATTGCGGTTGTCTAATTTAAAATTATTTACGATGTTTTCTTAGTGACATAAAAAAGGCAAGTAATGGTGAGTTGATTTGTATTAACGTTATATATATTTTTTTTTCTTAAAAAATGTGGGAATCTCACTCTAACTATAACGACGTATTGGTGCTTCAGAATATTTCAGACATATGGGCATGTATTGGATAAGTGGAGCAAAGCCACACCACATGCAACAATTTGCTCTTACATAGTTAAATAAATTTGCTAAAAAGCGTGCAACATTTTCACGCTTGAAAGCATGTTTTTGCATGTAACTGATCGATGTAGCCAATTTTGATGCTCGCGCCAGCACAGCTGTGAAGGCAGACAGCGTAGTCGTCAAGGCGGCCAAAGCGAACTTTGACGCTCTTGCCGCCTTTGGTGTGAGCACACAGTAATATTGCTGTTCACCATCTCAGACAGGTACCTTAAAAGTCACCCTGAGGTAGAAACAGCTCAGGGCATTGATATGGCAAGACAGTCGATTAACAGTATAAGTAACAGTAGGTTGACATCACAAAACACATTTTAAAAAGGGCTGTACTTTGCAATTTTTTCACCCGGAGATGAAAATTCCAATAGTATCTGGATGCAGCCTTGATAATGCAAGCTGAGACTGCATCTCTCAGTGGTGCAATGTCAGACACAATGCACTCAATAGAGCTAATGATGTCACTGTGAGGGGTAGGGCTAGGGGTGGGGTTAGGTGAGTGCATTAAAAAGCATTGGATGCAGCTCAGATTGCACTGCACCAGATCAGCATCCAGACCCCTCTCGAAAATTCTGCTATTTATTTCTCACACTCATTTCGTTCCAATCCCCCAAGACCTTCTTTCTTCTTTAGAAGACAAATTCAGATATTTTAAATACAATCCAAGAGCTTTCTTACCCTTTATAGACAGCAAGGGTTGTGAGATGTTCAAAGCCCTGAAAGGCAACCAAAGACAAGTTTCAAAGCATTTAATGTGACTAATTATATGAAGAACACATTTGTGCACCAATAAAACTAATGTAAAAACATCTTTGTTTGCCTATGTTCTATCTTAGGGCGCACTCACATTAGGTACAGTTGCCTTTAACCATGCCAAAGCGTGATTGTCCCCATCTCTTCTTCCCCTAGGCCTGCATTTTTACCAATTGCATTTTTACCAATTGGACCTGAGCACGCTTACATCATCAATGAGGCGCTCTCGCTCAGCACAGTGGAGATTGCTTTATTTGTATTGTTTTGTATTCTTTTTTTGTCATTTAGGATGCTGTGACACGCAGTCAAACACTCTGCTGAACAGATCCACTACTTTTGATGCTCATAAATTAACATAAAAGTTCTTGTGCTGCAGGTATTAGGAGGTTTGCTGAAGGTGTAGCTGATGTGCAGCAAGGGGTTTGCATCTTTAATAAACTATGACAGTTCACCGTCATTGAAAATTAAGAATGATTAATAAATCCAAATGAAACAGTCCCCTAAAAGTGACATCGCGTCTTCAGTTTCGGGCTCAGGTGCGCTTTGCACTCACACTACAAGCGTGCCACGGGAAAGCCCAAGTGAACCGTGCTCTGGCACACCTCTTCCAACCAGGCCAGGGCCGGCCAACTGAACTGCCAATTCAGAGCATGTGCACTCTTAAGCTATGTGTGATGCTCATTTACTAAAGCAAAACAATGCTTGTGCTGTTGACTAATGGCAATATGTCATAGTAAACACACACCCTGACAACTTGATGGGGAAGAGAAAACATTGGTAAACAATGCCGTCTTTTTTTTTTACTTTTTTGTGTGACTTTTTTGGCTTCATCAGATTTACAGTTATGATAACAGAATTAAGATTGTTTGGGGTTTTTTAGATTATATTTTTCTAATTATTCAAATGTAAAAACCATAGGCTCATGATTTAGAGCAAACGCTAACTATAGAAGGCTTAATAAGACTTAGAAAACCAAGAAATCTTATGAGCACTCTATTTAAATTTAAACAAGGTACAAATAGCACATAAAATATTATCCTACTATTTTTCCTCTTCATTAGCAAGCGACTGTCGAGCAGTAAGAAACACAGCCTGAAGGTAAGGACTCATGTCTGATTAGCTGATCCAAACCAACATGCCACAGGTCCATTTAAAATGATACAAAACACTTTTTCTTGCAGAGCATGATGCTCCAGGTTGCAAAAGATTTACTGGAAGCTGAGGCTGTTGAGAAGAAGGAGGAGAGGAAGAGATACATGGAAGAACATTGTCCTGAATTTTCATGCCCAAACTCCAAACAGGAACTAGAGGTCAAATTCAGTTATTATTACTACAAATATAAGCTTGTGTGTTTTCGGAGGTTAGATGTGAACTTTACTTTGTCAACAGGAGTTCTGCAGAGAATTACATGAAAAAATTGAAGTGATTGATGAGGAAAGATATGTTCTTGAGCACAAAGCCACCATGGTTGTCAATGAGGTAAAACGTTTCTCATGTATCTCCTACTTTGTGAACTATCAGCATGGAGGTTTTTGGAGTGTTTTGATTCTTTTGGGTGTCAGGTCAAAGACTTAAACATAAAGATCGTCGACCTGAAGGGCAAGTTCAAGAAGCCTCCTTTGAAGAAAGTGCGCATGTCTGCTGACGCTATGCTTCAGGCTCTGCTGGGATCCAAACACAAGGTCTCTATGGATCTGAGGGCCAACCTCAAACAAGTCAAGAAGGAGGTCAAAGAGGAGGTGAGGATTCATTTGATGTTTTTTACATTTTCAGGTAATCGAGGTTATGAGTTCAAAAATGTACATGCTGTAAATCTCACTCTCATCCCAACAGAATAAAGATTTGCGTGATGTTGGTGACTGGCGAAAGAATATTGAGGATAAAACTGGCATGGGCGGCAGGAAGAAGATGTTTGAATCTGAAGCTTAAATCATTAACTTTTTCTGAATTAATTCTGAAATATTTCACTCAGAAGTGATAATTCTGTCATCATTTACTCACTTGTTCCAAACCTGTATGATTTTGTTTGAATGAGATGACCCAATTGGGTCACAGGAACAACCTACTTCTATAGAATGAAAATAATACTATGAAGATCCGTGGTTACCATATACGTTTTGTTTTTGCATCTTTTGTGTGTGTGTGTGTGTGTGTGTGTGTGTAGTTATAAATGAAGTTTGCTTATAAACTAATTTCGAGAGGATCACATGCTTATGATTGACCATGGCTGGTCCCGCATTAGCTATTTTACCAATCAGATTGATCCAAACGCACATTAATAACCAGATTTCCTTACCTTGGTCATCTTCACCTTGAAGAATCCCGCCATCCACCCCTACTTCTCCTCCTCTTTCCAAGATTAATCCAGGACAGGGCAGCTCAGTGGTTAGCACTGATACCTCACATCAAGAAGGTGGCTTGTTCGAGTCCCAGCTAGTTGGTGTTTCTAAGTGGAGTTTACATGTTCTCCACATGCTCACGTAGGTTTCCCCCGGGTACTCCGGTTTCCTCCCACAGTCCAGAGACGTGCAGTATAAGTGAAATTGATAAACCAAATTGGCACAGTATATGAGTGTTTTAGTACTGGGCATTCACCGCATAACCAATATGCTGGTATAGTTGGCGGTTCATTCCACGTGGCAACCCCTAATAATCAAGGAATAGGTCGAGTGGACAAATTCGAGGGAGCTCTCGAGACCTACCTGAGCAAAGACTCCCCTCTCTCCCGATGAAACGGGAGGGAGCACCAGGCTCAAGGATCTTCTGAGCTCATAGCTCTCTCCCGGGACAACATGCCAAACACACTTTATTATCAATGATCCGCTAAGTGTGAACTTTTGAAACAAAAACATACAGGTTTTTAACAACTTGAGATTGAATACATAATGACAGTGTTCACTTTGACTGTTCTGCAGAAAATGGACTGTTTAATTTACAATCAGTAAACACTTAAAATGAAAGGTTCAGTTTGTAATTCTCAATAGATTAACTGTTTGTCAAGGTGACTTTTCTAAATAAACAACTCAACTGTAAACTGATTTCTGTTTTATCTTTTTTAAACTCTTCATTTGCACTCTTAAGGAGTCCTATATGACTGTAAACATTCCTCGTCTTCTGAATTATTTGCTGACACTGTTAAAAAGAAAATTGCTTTTCCTTACAGTCTTAATATGTACTAGATTAATTATCTTGCTGTGTCTTAAACCGACTGTCATACTATAGTTTTCCAAGGCCCTTAATCCGTCTGGTTAAGTGATACCACTTTGCATATCTCATAAAGACTTGCTCTGCATTTTTCACATCGAATATCCTGAAGTCTGCCACGCTGTCTGCAAGGTTCCCTTTGACTTCAAACTACAACACATAACTGATTTCCATTCTAAGCTAACTTCTGCTTGTTGGTTTATCATCAAGGTAAGATTCTTCATTTTTTTCAAATCCCATTTACAATGCTAATACCCATATAATTATAATATTTTATAATTCTTGCAGAATGATGTCCGGTATATGTCTCGATGGACCATTGGGTGAGTAAATTCAAGGCCCTAAGCATTTGCTTTTGTATTTCTTTATCTAAAACTGTATTTACTCATATTAGTTTAATACCTACATGCAGGTATCATTTGCCAGAGGTGGCAAGTCTTAAAAACAGCAAGTAGATAGATAGATAGATAGATAGATAGATAGATAGATAGATAGATAGATAGATAGATAGATAGATAGATAGATAGATAGATAGATCAAATAATAAGAATAACATCTTTAAAGGTTAAGTTATTTTTAAGAAGGGAACACGGAAGGTATTTGTGGTGTGAATTTCAGATGCGTGTCTGATCCACTGCAGTTCCTTAAAGAGAAATCTGAGGTTTTGCTGAGCCATCAAAGAATGTCATTAAAAACTGTCATTGCCTGTCAACAGCACGTGTGAATCCTGCTCGCAGCCTTCTTCTTTGGGTGAGCACGTCTTGCTTGACAACCCTGACTCTTACATTGGATCTGAAGGATTTAACACACAGTTTCTTTCCTGGACTAAATGACGAACACCTGCTTTCTGGATTAAACCTGTAATTCTGCTAATAATCTATTTAATACTATTAGGAATAGCCATGTCAATTGAGCAGGTTATTTTTAAACCATTGAAAATGGTGCCTGTCTGCTGGAGTAGTTTGGTAGGTTTGTGATGATACAAATACTAACTGTGCAATAATAAAAGTCCTTTATTATTGCCTTGGCAAATGTGTGCATTTCAAAGCATGGGTTTTATTATGAAATTGTGAAGCTTAATGGCATTACTTAAAGGGATGGTTCACCCAAAACTGAAAATCTGTCATCATTTACTCATCCTGCGCTTATTTCAAACTTTCCGTATTCGAGTTTCTTTTTTTTTTCGTCACAAAAAGAAGACATTTGGAAGAATGTTAGAAACTGGTAGCCATCATTTTCCATAGTTTAAAATTTTTTCATAGGATAAATGTTGATGGATACAGATTTTCAACAATTTCTAATTATTATCTTTTGTGTTCAACAAAAGAAAGAAACTCAAAAAAGTTTGTCACCCCTAAAAGGTGAGTAAATTGTGTGTAAATTTCAATTTTGGTGTAAACTACTCCTTTAACATGCTGCTATGAAAGTAACTTTGAATTATATATCTATGACGTAAGATGACTTTTAATGTTCATAAAGTAATGAGAGTAATGAGCTGATCTCTTAATAATATTATGTACAGTATGGTTTGGTATAAGAATAAACGTGTGAACAGCTTCAGTGCAGCCAATGTGTTGCTCTATGAATTATGATATGATGATTTGACAGAAAGCAAATACTCCTGTGAGGAGCTGCGTTGGGATTTGATTTCACTTGCTTTGCTCAAAATTTATGAATGCTAGCATAAATTTTGTAACACAATGCATAAAAAGCTAGGGATAATATAGGCATTTTTGGTTGTTTGCTGTACAAGTATAAAGTGTAAATAAACTATAAAGATGATTTTTGTTCATTTGATTAGCCCCCTTAACATTTTTGTTTTAGGATTGGCTACAGAACAAACCACTGTTATCCAATAACTTGCCCGATTAACAGAACTTTAGTTAACTTAAGCTTTTAAATTACATTTTAATCTGAATATACTAGTATCTTGAAAAACAGCTGTAAATATTATGTACTGTCATCATGGTAAGTACAAAAATAAGTCATTAGAAATCAAGTTATTAAACTATTTTGTTTAAAAATGTGTATTTTTTCTTTCCGTTAAACATCATTTACAAAATCTTAAAGGCATAGTTCACCCAAAACTGAAAACTTTCACCATCTACTCACACTTTACTTGTTCCAAACCTGTTTAACTTTCGTTCTGCTGTTAAACATAAGAGAAGATATCCGTTCTTCAAAACCTGTATGCATTGACATCCATAGCATTTGTTTTTTCTTATTATGGAAGTAAATGGTTACAGGTTTTCAGCTTACTACAAAACAACTTTGAACACTTGAAAAGGATATAGTGAGTAAAATTTCCTTTTTGGGAAGGAATTGAATTGTACTTAAGTTGTTAGCTTCCTTAGTGTTCCCAACAGTGGTATTTAGTACATTTTATCTTACAACAGAGAGAGAGTGAAAGTTATGTCAATATCAGTTTCAAAATGGCATCGCTGGTCATGGGGTCAAAGACAAACATATCAAAGTGTCTAAATGACATTTATGCTGTTGATTTATGGACTGTCCCATTCAATAAAATGAAGTACTGTATATGAAATAGTATTTACAATACTTTGTTAATGAAAGCTACAGCATACAATAGCATCATTGGTTATTAAAACATAAACTGTAATAAACACTGTAGTAGACAGTACATTAGTTTTTACTACAGTAAATTGTGATGTGGGCAAAAAAGTTCTATTGTTGTACAATTTTGTTTTACCTAAGTAATATAAAATTGTATATATAATACCTATATATATAAACCTATATAATTACAACAACATTTCTAAAGCATGGTTCAAAAACAGTATTTACTATAAATTATAGTATAGTATATTTAATTTGGGTGTTTGACAACTTGTATGAATAGAACTGTCACTGTTTTTTTATTTATTTTTATTTTTTGCGATGTACTTTGTAATGTAATATAGGCATTGCCGGTATAAGTTTCTGATGGTATGATAACCTTTGATAAAAATACCACGGTATCACAGTATTGTGATTACTGCTCTAAAATAAGTTATTTTTAAATGTCTGGGTAAAACAAACAAACAAACAAAAAACCCTTTTTGACCATTGAACACAATTTATTTTATTTTAAGAAACATTTATAATATAAAAAATTTGGAACAGTAAACATGTCAGGCTAAATAGTTTAAATAAATCATTGACTTCTGCTCTTTTAAATAGGTTCAAAAACACAGATTTATTTACAACACAAAAAAATACATAAAAAAAACCTTACATCTACCTCGGGACCGATATAACAGAACTTATAAGTGGTATTAAAACCTTGACTTTTCTAAATCGCGGTAAACCTTGAAACGGGTTATTATCCCATGTCTAATGTACTGTAATTTACTTATGGTAAAATTGTGATACATCACCAAGTGAATAAATACTAAAACCATTTACTAAATATAATAATCATAGCCTACTAATTACTATAATGTTTTGAACCAAACTATAGTAAAGCATTTACTTAACCTGTTATGGTAATTTTATGGTCTTACTGTACACTGTAAAACATTATATGATCAATTAGTTATGACAGCATATGTTTATAGTTCATTGTAACTTATTAAACTAAGTTAATCATGTTCTAACTTAATTGTATAAGTTATGCAAGCTGTTTTAAGACACAATTAATTTGATTCAGCTTAAAATTTTAAGGCAGCTACTAATGTATAGGCCTACTGCAGTATTTATTACAGTTTCTCAGTTTCCATAGAAGCATTCATTAAGGAGTGGAATATATACACAATATATGCACAAAAGTAGAATATATGCATAATACACTTGACTAAACTACATTTCCAAACACTATTGCATTTACTATAAATAAGTGTTTTAAATGTGTGTTTTGGTGAAAATGTCAGTGAAAAACTTACAATGCGCGTGTTTAACCTCTGATTCTTCTTTCCAGGGAAAGATGAATGTAAACACCGGAAGACATGTGGATGGAGAGTTGCAGAAGTCTTTAGCGATATCTACTGGACAGGGTGGGAGTTGCAGGTAACACTTACTCTTCCAGTCATAAATTATTTACATTACTGAGGTTTATGCAAAATAATATATACTGTAACATGAAACTGGTGAAACTGCACAGATTGTTTTATTTAAATTTATGTTCAGCATTATTACATGCATTGATAAAGCTTTCCTTTGTAGTGCTCTTGTTGTTGTATACCTCTAATTCTGAATTATAATGAAATGTTTTATATTAATTGTGTATATAATTATTGATTTGTTTGTCAGTACAACTTAAACATATTATAACAGTGACACTTAAAATGATTTAGTGTTTGTGTATTACACAGAGAAAGAGAGCTTTGTCTCTCGTGGGATACAGTTAATCTTTTATGTAATATACTGCAGTGTTGAACATCTGTAAGTGTTGAAAAAGTGATGACAGTAAATAATATTTGACTATATATTTTTCAAGACACTTCTATACAGCTTAAAGTGACATTTAAAGGCTTAACTAGGTTAATTAGGTTAACTAGGCAGGTTAGCTTAATAAGGCAAGTTATTGATGGTTTGTTCTGTAGACTACAAAAAACTAGCTTAAAGGGGCGAATAATTTTGACCTTAAAATGGCTTTAAAAAAAATTAAAAACTGCTTTTATTCTAACTGAAATAAAACGAACAAGACTTTCTCCAGAAGAAAAAATCTTACCAGACATACTGTGAAAATTTCCTTGCTCTGCTAAACATAATTTGGGAAATATTTAAAAAAGAAAAAAAAAAATTCTAAGGGGTGCTAATAATTCTGACTTCAACTGTATGTATATATATATATATATATATATATATATATATATATATATATATATATATATATATATATATATATATATATATATATATATATTCTGTTTATGTTACATTACCTGATCTGCCTGCCATTATATCCACCTATTTCCTGTGGACCATGATACTTCGGGCCTCACATTTACATGTTAAAAATTAATTGGCTGTAAGGAATATAAAGAGAAAATTATCCAGAGAAACAGAACTCACTGTATTATTTTTTAATAAAATGTGAATGTGAAATTTACTAAAACTCAACAACAACAGAGTTGACAGAAAAAAATAATCTATAAAATGAATCGCTATCCTAAACAGTTTATACAAATGAATGAGAGAAGAACAAATGACATGCATGTAGCATTATTCATGAAACTGGAAAGGGTCAACCTTGCTAAGTGTCTGTGTTTTTTGATATTTTATTGATTTTATTGTCTGCAGTAGTTTTTGTTGCCCTCGTTTCATCTACTTTTTTAATAATTAGTGAAACAATGTCCTGGTTCATTAAAGCTTTTTGTACTTCATTTTCAGAATGTTTATTGTTGTTTTTTTTCCTTTGAGGTAGGTCTTTGGTACTGCTCCATGCTCCTTTTTGCAGTTGTAACAATTTTGATTTATTTTAATGGTAAACATGTCTTGCGATGTCGATTGTTCCCTGTTTTGTGATGTAAACTTTTTGTAACAATTATAAAATTAAATAAAAAAAAGTGTTGGTTCAGTGGTGCCTCCTTGTGGACAAATGGAGTAGTAAAAAATAATTCAAAGCGCCTGTGTAGTGTACAAATAATAATAATAATAATAATAATAATAATAATAATAATAACAACAATAATAATAATAATAATGATATTAATAATAATAATAATAACAATAACAACAACAACAATAATAATAATAATAATAATAATAATAATAACAATAATAATAATAATAATAACAACAACAATAACGATAATAACAACAACAACAACAACAACAATAATAATAATAATAATAATAATAATAATAACAATAATAATAATAATAATAATAATAATAATAACAACAACAACAACAACAACAACAACAATAATAATAATAATAATAATAATATCCTACTTTGGCCTTAAAATAACTACAATTACTGCAGAGTCTACATATACTGTAATATCACAACATAAATATCTATCTTTTCAGATTTGAAAATAAAAAAACTATCATACAGACAGTGATGTTCACCACCTAAGAGAGCTCATAGTGCTAAGTGTTGTCTACATGCCTCAGCTGCTGTCATGATTCATTCATTCCTTTTACAGGTCAGATGATGGATGATGAGGAGAGGAGCATGGTTTCTTCAGGGGAATGTTACCACGTTTCCATTTAATGCAAGCCACTGTGAAGCTGACACATTTTTCAGTAAGTAATGCTATTCGTATGTGATTTAAAACAGAGGGTGAGCGGTAACTGCATGCTAATTAACTTAACCAATATGTTGATATAGATTTAGTGTAAAAGCAGGTTTTACTCAGAAATTACAAATCAACCATAAGTAGCACAATCAATTAAAATTAACTAAGGATTGCCCAGCCTGATCTCAAGAGGAAACACAACTTTGGTCTTTAATCCATCTTCCCATTCTCATTTAATTGTTTTCGACAGTAAAGTCTGCTTATCTGTTTTTACTTAATCACTGTATATTGTGCTTAGAATATAGAAATGAAGATTTATTTTCAGATGTTACAGCCAAATCTTATTTTAAATGACATATGCATGGTTCATTTTATTTAGATCATATAGTTCTTAATACCCGATTAAAATAAGTACAGGTAACATATAGCAACTTTTATGTAAGTTAACTTTAACAAAAAAAGTAGGTTTATCTGACAAGTAATTTTAGAAATTTTAGAATTAGTTGGCTCAACTTAATTTTGTTGCATTTGTTTTAAGCAGTGTTACAGTGTTTAATATACTTTAAAAAAGGCTGGAAGTTGACCCAACCTAAAACGTCTGATGCAGCCACTTGCCTCACTTTTTATAAGTTAGATCTAGGTAATACTTTTTACAGAGTATTTAACACGTTGTTCAATCATATAAAAAAGTGCAACTTTTAAAAGGAGGCATGTCATCATACCCCATCCCTAACCCTCATTGAGAAATTAGCAAATAATACGCAAGGCAAGGCAAGTTTCAATTTATATAGCACATTTTATACACAGTGGCAATTCAAAGTGCTTTACATAAATAGGAATAAAAGAAAAAAATAATAATTAAAAACAGTTTAAATGTGGTAAAACAGGTTATAAATCAATGAAAAAGATGAGAAAAACATAACAGTGCGATCTGTCGGACGTAGCACAGTGCTCATTTAGTAAAGGCACAGCTAAACAGAAGTGTTTTCAGTCTTGAATTGAATGTGTCTTGATTCAGCAGCGAGGGGCGTAGTTGCTAAAAGCCGATTCACCCTGCTTTGACTGAACTCTTGGAATTTCTAGTTTATATCATCCTAAAGATCTGGGTGATTTGTTTAGTTTGTATTCAGTGAGCATATCTGTAATGTATTGAGCTCCTAGGCCATTTAGTGTTTTATAGACAAGTAGTAATACTTTAAAATCTATTCTGAATGTAACTGGGAGCCAGTGTAAAGTAGTGACGGTAAAATGACACTTTCTGAACCAGTGAACCGATCGACACAATTGTATCGGAAAAAGGTACGTTACTCAAAGCTTTCTAAATCAGAGCTCGATGAGGACCTCTACTGGTTAAAGAGTGGCAAAAATGTCAAATGTTCACAACTGACCAAATCATTCATGTAGTAATACAACAACAGTAATATAAACAAATTACTCAATTACTGTAGTTTTTTACACATAAGGTATGTTACATTACACCACCGATGACTGTAGTAAAATCCAAGGTATTCAAAAGAATTGACATTAGTTGTATTCCTTCACCCACCCACTCATTTCAAGCGGGGATCGAGCCAGGGATTCCTGTATGGGAGGCGAATGCTCTAAGGAGGAGGCTATTGGAGTGTGGCTTTTAGACTGCACTCGGCAGCTGGCCTCCATTATACATTATACTAAAATATGCAGTGGTCTTCTTTAAAGATAGTTGTAAAAATACGCTAATACACTTTAGTATGGCTCAAAACTTTTTACTATAAATTACTATTGTATTTTAGTTTAATTACTGGTGGGACCAGTGCAGTGCTTTGAAACAGTAGAGACATATGTAATCAACGCCTAATTTCTCGCTATATATGTACTAACCCATGAGGGTGTTTAAACCTTTGAATCCAAATTTGAAGCAGCCATGTGGGTATAAGCTTTGGACGTCGCTGATCACGTGATGATGGCAAATTGAATCAAGCTACGGTACACTGCTTCACTGCGAGATGTATAATTTTTTTGATACATGCTTCGAAGCCTCGGTGCACAATGTCACATCACTAGTGTAAAGACCTGAGGACAGGTGTGATGTGTTCAGATTTCCTGGTTCTGGTCAGAATCCTGGCCTGTCTGACTGAAGCCATTACAGTAATCCACCCTGCTGCTGATAAAAGCATGAACAAGTTTTCACTGGAAACCAAGCATTTGATTCTTGCATTTTTTTAAATAGGCCTACTAAAAAGTGACAAAAAGATTGCTTAGATTAATATGAATTATATAAATATTAAATCAAAAAGTTGTGATTTGCTGTGAGAATGTGTTGAACTTTTACCACACTCATTAGCGTCACATGATCTTTCAGAAATCTTTTTATTTTACTAGACTGAAGCAAAAGATTTGTATTATTATTGATCTTGGTATAGGCCTACTCTCATTGGACTCTTTATTAAGTACACCTTCCTACTATAATACTGGGTTAGACCCCTTCATTTCTTGATCCAACAAGATGCTGAACATATTTTTCTGAGATTTCTGGCCCATATTTTAAGTGAAAGCATTATAGATTTGTTATCTGCTGCAAACTTTAGTCACACTTTATTTTGATGGTCCGTTTGTTGAATTTAAGTTACATCGCATCTACATGCAAACTAATTCTCATTATATTATAAGTAAAATGTTAGATTGGGGTTAGGGTTGGGGTTAGGGTTAATGTAAGTTCACATGTACTTGCAAATTTTCTTATAGTCAGTTAAATGTCTGTTTAGCAGCAGTATCAACATATATTAAGCAGACAGTCTATTAATACTCAAATGAACCATCAAAAGTAGTTTTACCAAATCTTCTATTGAAAAAAATCCCAGAAAACTCTATTCGATTAAGATTGGGTAGAGGACAGAACTTAGCAGTGGTTCGAAGTAATGAATTACAAATTCACAAATTATTGTGTAACACTTTACATGACTTACTTTACTTGTTCATAAGACTGTTATGAAATCTTTATAATCATAACTTGATGCGTCATGAATGTGAATTAGATTTCATGAATGCTTACAACAACTGTCATCAAGTGTCATTCGCCCACCCCCCACGCCTCAGTCAAAAGACATGTGGTGTAGGTAAATTAGGTATGCTAAAATTAGCCATTCTGCGTATGAGTGTGTGTGAATGAAAGTGTATAGTTGTTTCCCAACGATGGGTAGCAGATGCTGCGTAAAACATATGCTGGATAAATTGACGATTCATTCTGCTTTGGCGACCGCAGCTTAATAAAGGGATTAAGCTGAAAAGAAATAGAATGAATGAAACATGTAACCACTGAATCCCATAGTATTTGTTTTTCCAACTATAGTAAATGTACTACGGTAGTATAGTAAGTAAATTAATTCATGCTTCCATCATTGTACAATATGGCTGTTACTCAATATGCGTTCTTCAGCGGTCCTGCGTCCTCGTGTTCTTGTGTAACATCATAATCAGCTGCCAAAGTTCAGTTCCAATACTCAAGACCGCAAGAACAGAAGATGCATGAAACTTCCTGGATGTGATCTGGATATCGAGGATGCACCGATGCAGACTTGAGCACCGAACTCCCTCTAGAAATCCCAGAAGTCTCAGCGGCATTTTATTTAGATTTATTATTAAAGTTTAGAAATAGAAATTATTTACCTCAGGAGTTTCCCTAAATGAAACGGTGAAAGTAAACATGATCATGAACATCTTAATAAAGGAATGAACACATTAAGGGTGTTTGTTTGTTGAAAATTGTATTAAAATCTGTTTTGTTTATATTGTGCAACGTATATTTATAATGTTTATATGCAGAGTATATATTTTAAAAAGGGGAAAACAATATATCGTTGTATGAATGCTTTAATGTTTAAATAATTTTCCATTAAAAAACTCATGAAGGTCACATGACCATCAGGAAGAACGCAGCATCTCATTCCTCACAGGACGCGTTCTCTGTTCTCGTGGTCTCCCGAGTTCTTCCAAGGACACCTGGCAAGACCGGTCTCCACAAGAACGCAAGTCCGTTCTCTGCGTTCTTGGAATTGAGAAACAGCCTATATCTTTTTTGATATAGGCTGTTTCTCAATTCCAAGTGGTATAGCATGTCAAGGGTGATTAATGATGACAGAATTTTCATTTGTGTGTGTATAAGATGGAATAACTTTCACAGTATAATACTTACTGCTCTTTTAAGAAGCTTATTTTTTACTCATAATTGGAATGGAAGGGCATTCACTGTGTAAAACATATGTTGGAATAATTGATGGTTCATTCCGCTGTGGCGACCTTTGGAATAGAGACTAAGCCGAAGGAAAATGAATGAACTTTTACTCTAATTGCACGAAATTTATGGTACTTTTACTTGTGTCTTATTTTATTCTTTACTTTTGGGGACTGCTTAACTCCTTAGAATGCCCACTGGGCCTGGCAAGATGATCCTTGGATCGGCTGTAAAAAAAAAACACCCTGGAACAGGGGAGGAATTGATGGTGGCTGAAGGATCAAGTGCTGAAGATAGCTGCTGAAACCATTTGCACAGCAATCCAGCAGAACAAGTGTCGGCCCCCAAAAAACGCAACATCATCTTCGTAAGGCAAGGGAAAAGACACAGGTGGCAGGTCAAGTGCCATCTGGGCTGCTGATCTCTGCTCTGGACTTGCATCTTCAGGTGGACCTGGGAAAACATTTGAAAAGGGCATCGCTATTATGACACATTTGACTATTTTAGACAGGTTGTCCTCCTGGAGCCCACTGTCCTCTGGGAAGACTGAATACAAGAATCTGGAGTTGGTAGAGGACTGTCGAAGGAATGGTTGGAGGGCACACTGTGAGCCCATTGAGGGATGCAAAGGCTTTGCTGACCATTCCTTACATCGTGCACCCTTTCTCATTGGCATTAGAAGAATGCAAGAAATGAAAGCCACCAAGAACATTACTGAAGCTGTAGGACAAGCTCTCTAGGTGGCTCTAGATCAAGTGGGGAAATCCATGGTGTAGCATGCCACTTGGACACATATTGTGAACTAATCACCACCATTTGTGTCACCCAGGTGAGGGTGTCTGATGATCTTAGACCCAAGGCACACCATGACCCATCACTGATTGTTAAAATGAAATTTAAGTGAGCCTTATCAATTATGGTTTTACCCATACTCGAAATTTGTCCTCTGCTTTTAACCTTTCCAAGCGCACACACATTTTGAGTAAGGAGTGAGCAGCTATTGAATCCAGTGCCTGGGGAGCAATTAGAGGTTAGGTGCATTGCTCAGGGTTATCAAAGTTTGAGAGATTGCAGTTCATTCACTCCCCCCATCTTCAATTGAATGCCATTCAAGGAATTTAACCTACAACCTTTCGATTACAAGTCCAACTTCCTAACCAACACCAACAACTGTCCCCAAAGCACCACTTATAGTGTTCAGTGTGCCACTGTGTCCAAGTAGCACCGCCTGGTGTATTAAGGAAGTTACTTGAGTGTTATTTTTCAATACTCTTTCCACCACTGGACCTCAGTTACAGTATAGCGAGTGGTTACAAGTATTACTGTTGTCTTTCTCTCAGCTCAAACCAGTCATTCTCATTCACTTTTAGTGTCAATGTAACCCCGCTGGTCCTACGCCACCCAACCCGCTCCGAGCTGGTATCGAACTGGTGACCTTCCACATGGGAGTCAGGTGCTCTACCAAAGAGGCTAAAGACCATGGCCTCTATCATCTGTCGCTAGAGCACCTTTAGAGGTCAGAGGAGTGAGGTTTACCTGCACAGCACTTACTAGCTGGCCTTTGTTACACTCACCCCCCTAAACCTCACTCCCATCTGCGTCACGGCACCAACGTAACCCCGCTGGTCCTACACCACCCATCCCGCTCTGAGCTGGTATCGAACCGGTGACCTTCCGCATGGGAGTTAGGTGCTCTACCAAGGAGACTAAAGACTATGGCCTCTAGAATCTGTCGCTAGAGCACCTTTAGAGGTCAGAGGAGTGAGGTTTACCTGCACAGCACTTACAAGCTGGCCTTTGTTACACTCGCCCCCCTAAACCTCACTCCCATCTGCGTCACGGCACCAACGTAACCCCGCTGGTCCTACGCCTCCCATCCCGCTCTGAGCTGGTATCGAACCAGTGACCTTCCGCATGGGAGTCGGGTGCTCTACCAAGGAGACTAAAGACCATGGCCTCTAGCATCTGTCGTCAGAGGAGTGAGGCTTACCTGCACAGCACTTACTAGCTGGCCTCCGTTACACTCACCCCCCTTAACCTCATTCCCATCTGGGTCACGACACCAATGTAACCCCGCCGGTCCTACGTCACCCAACCCGCTGGAATCAAACTGGCAACCTTCCACATGGGAGTTCGGTGCTCTACTAAGGAGGTAAAGACCATGGCCTCTAGCATCTGTCGCTAGAGGTCAGAGGAGAGAGGTTTACCTGCACAGCACTTACTAGCTGGCCTCCGTTACACTCACCCCCCTTAACCTCACTCCCATCTGGGTCACGACACCAATGTAACCCCGCCGGTCCTACGTCACCCGTCCCGCTCCGAGCTGGAATCAAACCGGCAACCTTCCACATGGGAGTTCGGTGCTCTACCAAGGAGGTAAAGACCATGGCCTCTAGCATCTGTCGCTAGAGCACCTTTAGAGGTCACAGGAGTAAGGTTTACCTGCACAGCACTTCACTAGCTGGCCTCAGTTACACTAACAAGGCATTTTCATCTTCAAAACTGCTGCTCATTGGATAATTTTTCTTTTTCAGACCATTTTCTGTAAACCCTGGAGATGGCTTTGTGTCAAAATCAGAGAAGATCAAGATACTCAGACCAATCAAGAACCAAACCAAATCTTTCTCCTTTTTGATGCTTGGTTTGAACTTCAGATCATCTTAACCACATCTACACTGCATTAAGATTTTGAAATGTGATCGGCTGGTTAACTACAATGAAGAGACCGGTAAGAGACCTGCAGTTTATGCACTATAACCTTCTGCTGAACATGTTATTATTATGAGAAAAATAAATGTTTCTTAGCTGGAAATAACATTATTTACGGTTGACATGGATTAAAGTACTAGTAGCATTTCTATGACCAGCTCAAGTCTAATGAGTGTCTGAAAATAGTGCGCTTCCAACTTAACCACTGTGCAAGTATATTGTAAATGATCTTATGTTTATAAGTCAGCATTGCTGACTTTGTAATCTAGAGGATCATCTTATGTCAAAGCAGGGGGAGCACCTTTCTGAAGCACAATAAATAATTAAAGGTTTAAGAAACTGGATCACTTCATTGGTGAACGTTGATCAGTGTTTTCCAAAATAAAAAATAACACTGAAAGTTTTTTTTAGTTATAACCATAAAAGGAACAGCAAATGTAACAAACACAAAAACAAGTGTCATCCTCTAACCCTTGCATGTTAATCGATCTATTTGACACCAGGACGACTCCTGGCAGCTCCTAACTGATTCTGTTCATCATCCGCCGTGACCTAATTTTTCTTGTTAATGTAATTAAACCAACATCTGGAAATTTTGTTATTACTCTATTTTAAGCTGTGTAGTTGGCAGACATCAGAAGTGGATATTTCAAGGGGCTGGCAAACCGACTGTGTTTAGTACCTTACCATAAAGAGTGGAGACGTCTGATGATGCCAGGCTTATATACCGTACTCAACCGCAGCTCTTCTGCTAGTGGTCTGTTTCCCTCAGACATTCTTTCAGGACTGCACTGCTGCTGCTGACTTTCTCGTTTAGGTGAGGAGAATGCCTACGTTTTATACATTCACTCTACTTTGTCTCCTCAGAAGATGCTCAATTTTTTTGTGTGGATTTTGTTGATGTGGAAAATACACTTTTTACTTTTAGCTTTTTGTTCGTTTTATTCGGGATAACATCTCTGTAGCAATTTCAGAGTGATATATATTAATGATCGATTATAATACATTCTGTCTGGAACTATTAAAAAACTACACAATAATATAAAGCATTTCACTTTAAAGAGAGTGATTGTTTTAGCATACTTTTAGAGTATTATTTAATCTGCTGAGTTATGATAATTGATGATCTCGCAATGCATGCTTGACAGGCAAAATGAGATGAGCTTGGGACAAAAACGTCATAATAAATCACTGCACGACGTGCCATTCAGGTGGTGACAGAACTGTATTTGTAATGTGTGTATTGTTTATAGCATTAATGCATTGTGAATGCCCATTCAGATACCTCTGTTGACCCAGGCATACTGTAGCATGTGTTATAAATGTGTGAGACATCCGAATGCAGCAAAATATGATCTCTGAGATTTATACAGCTGTCTGCGGGCAGGGTTTCAGATTGGATGTATTGTTGGCATCTGCATAGATTATTCCAGAAGCAGGGAGACTGAGATACTAGATATCAGAGAGGGGGTGTTGGGGGAGAAGTTTGCACCCTATGGTTGAGGATCATATGGATAGACTTTCAAAAACGCAACCATTTGCTGGCTTCAAATTAGGAATATAGTCTACTGGGCAAAATTATTATCCAACTTGTAAAATTTTTATATATTTAAAATATTTAACTACTGATATTTAATGGGGAAAGGAACATTTTACAGCATTTTTATAATGTTTTTTCATTTTTTTTTTTCTGGAGAAAGTCCAGTTGTTTTAGTTTGGCTGGATTAAATGGAGTTATTTTTTTAAACTATTTTTTAGGTCAATATTATTAGCCCCCTTACGAAATGTTTATTTGTTTGATTGTCCACAGAACAAATTACTGTTGTCCAGTAATTTGTCTAATTAATCTAATTTGTTTAATTAACTTATTATTTACCTAATTAGGTTAACTAAACAAGTTAGGTTAAATAGACAAGCCTTTAAATTGCCCTTTAAGCTGAATACTAGGATCTTGCAAAATACCAAAAAAATTATGTGGTGTCATCATGGTTAGGACAGATGAGTTAGTTATTAGAAATTAATTATTAAAACTAATATTTTTAAAAATGTGTTAAAAAATCTCCATTAAAAGCATACTTTTAATATTTTTTAAAAAATTCTAATTTTAAAGGATGGCTAATCATTTTGACTTTAACTGTATATTAACTTTGTATTAATGCCATTATTACTTTTAATTTTAAAAAGTAACCATAAAAGTTGTTTAATCTTCAGTGTATCAACATTAGATTTCTTTATTTTTTTGCTCTGTACAGGAGTGAAGAAAACAGGTCGCCAAGATGTCTGAGTGAGTATACGAATATGCATAATTTATATTAAAAGTCATTGAAAAAAGTGAGTCTGTTCTTGTTTTACTAAACTGTAATTACTTCACTATCCTATTACAGAAAAAAGATGACATCGAGCCGTAGGCACCATCTCAAGGTACAGTAGAAGATAATGCTTTTTATATTATGTTATATAATATGAGATAATTATTAAAAAACCCTTAAAATCATTTTGGACCTTTTCATAATATAATATAATATAATATAATATAATATAATATAATATAATATAATATAATATAATATAATATAATATAATATAATATAATATAATATAATATAATATGCTGCACTGAGGCTCAGTGGTTAGCACTGTTGCCTCTCAGCAAGAAGGTTGCTGGTTTGAGTCTCAGCTGGACCAGATGGCGTTTCTGTGTGGAGTTTGCATGTTCTCTCTCTGTTCAAGTGGATTTCCTCCAGGTGCTCCGGTTTTCCCCACAGTCCAAAGACATGCACTATAGGTGAATTGAATAAACTAAATCGGCCATAGAGTATGTGTTGAATGAGTGTGTATGGATGTTTCCCAGTGATGGGTTGCAGCTGGAAGGGCATTCGCTATGTAAAACAAATGCTGGATAAGTTGGTGGTTCATTTCGCATGTCCCTGATTATTAAAGGGACAAAGCTGAAAAGAACAATATTATATTAGACCTAAATGCATTTAAAGGGACAGTTCACGCAGAAATGAAAATTGACTTTATTTACTCACTCTCAAGTGGTTCCAAACTGGTTTCCAGTCACATGCCGGTTGGAGTTTCTTTCTTTTGTTGAACACAAAAACAGATGTTTTAAGGAATGTAACTGCTAAGAATGAAACTGGCAACCACTGATCCATAGTAGAAAGAACAGCTACTATGAAAATAAGTGGTAACTGGTTTCAAACATTTTTCAAAATATCTTCATATGTGTTCAACAAAAGAAAGAAACCCAAACAAGTAACAGATATATTCCTTTTGTGTGAACTATTACTTTAAATCTTGAGTTGTTTAAAAAAAACCATTAGGACTTTTTCTCAAGTGGTAGGAATTAAAGAAACGAGAAAAAACCCTTGTTTTAAATGGAAATACATTGACAAAGGAAAGAAGGTTTAGGTAAAGAAGGTATTGTCTGTTGTCTGACCACGGCAGTTTTCATCATCATTTGTATATAGATATGAGCACAATATTTTAATGCTGTGATGGTGAATACAACTCTCATATTGTCCCACAGAGTTTGGTGTTGAGCATCACAAAAGGCCTTCTGGAGAAGGAGGTTGTTGACACCGCTGCAGCTAAAGAGGCTTACATGTCAGAAAACTGCGCTCCTCTTTCCATGCCCTCCTCTACACAGGATCTGCAGGTCTGCTGCTTCAGAAATACACTAAACATCATTTTACATTCGGTTATTGGAAATGTATGTTCTTTAAATTTTGGCTGAAAAATGTTAAATAATATTAATTATAATAATAAATATTGTCACTAATATTTCATTTTATTTCAGCCACATTTTCGCTTTTTGAATATAAAATAAAAAATGAAAAAGCAACTTTTAAAAGACCAATTATATATATATATATATATATATATATATATATATATATATATATATATATATATATATATATATATATATATATATATATATATATATATATATATATATTTTTTTTTTTTTTTTTTTTTTTTTTTTTTAAACAGTTTTTTACCTAACTTTTATTTGATTAAAGATAATAACAATATAAGCATAGCATTTATGTAAAACAGTAACTGAAAACAACAGCAACAACAACATTAATAATTAATAAATAACATTTAATAATTAATAAATAACAATTAATAATTAATAATAAGGATAATACATATTTTTACTTTATGTTTACTTTTTTTTCAGCCATATTTTCCCTTTTTAGAAATAAAATAAAAACTAAAACATTTTTTTAAAAAGCAAAGAAATAAACTAAATATTTATGAATAAATAATTATTTCAGACTGGAATTAACATTTGTGCCTTTTATTTTTAAATGTTTAATGTGTTTTTATAGACTATTTATTTGTTTATAACAATATAAGTATAGCATTTATTTAAAATAGTAATTGATAATAATGAATAAACTATTAAATAAAAAAATAACGATAGATAGATAAATGGAACAAGCTAAGAAAACTTGAATAAAGAACAAAGAGCAAACTTAAAGACAAACCATGAAAGAAGATAAAAAAAAATGCTGATTTCTTATAAATACAATAACTACCAACTAAATTTTCTGAAAATATAAAAAAGTAAGTTTGAATTAGTGCTCAGTTCTGTTGGAAAATGTCAGTTTATTTATTTCAATCATTGTTAAAAAAAAGAGCATATGTTGAGTTAGGGTTAGTTAGTTAGTATTATTAAGCTATCTGGTGCTTGATGTTTAAACCAACTTGTCTTGCTTGGGCTTTATGTAAATGAAAAGTTCATCTATGTACTTATATTATAGAAATATGGCTTTTAATAGTAATATAATTATGATATTAAAATAACATTATATTATAGTATTTGTGTGTTTATGTTAGTACCATGGCATTGGAAAATAACTAAAATATATGTAGGTTTTGCTAAAACATTAAATATATGTATATGTGTATAACATTATATAAATAGCTCAGCATAAATGAGTACACGCCAATTTAAAGCTGAAGACTTGTATGCATAGGTAATCTATTTTGGTGCATTTGAACAAAACAGGTTTATAATAATTTTAATAATTAAAATAATACAATTTATAATATTTAAAATAATATTTTAGTTGCTAAACATCTTATATCTTTACTTTCTAAACAGAGAGTTAATACATATACATTCATGCAAAATGCAAAACAACTTAAACAAACTGCACATTTTCAACTAAATTCCCTAAATTTCCACATATATGTGTTAAGTGGTTATACTGCATACTATTAAAAACTTTTTAGCAAAAGATGGTTAGAAAATAGAGATTTACACTTTCTAAAATCATCGTTTAGGAACTTTGTAAGAAACTTCACCAGCAAATCGACAAGGTTGATGAGGAGAGATATGACTTGGAGTCTAAAGTAGGCAAAGCAGCTAAAGAGGTAAATTCTGACAACAAATATATATGCTCAAACTTACATTACTGATAATTTCTGTTGAAACTGTTTATTAGGATGTCCAATTCTTGATTTAAGCGTGATGTGTCTATAGATTGAGGATCTGAAGATCAAGGTGGTCGACCTGCAGGGCAAGTTCAAGAAGCCTGCGCTGAAGAAAGTGCGTTTGTCAGCCGATCAGATGCTTCAGGCTCTGCTGGGCTCCAAACACAAGGTGTCTCTGGATCTGAGAGCGAACCTGAAACAAGTCAAGAAAGAAGTCAAAGAGGAGGTGAGTGAAATAAGAGACTGCTATGAATATAAAAGATTTACTGAAGACACCCACTAAATTATCATACACTGTTATTTGCAAAATAAGAGCAAGACAGTGGCTCGGTGGTTAGCACTGTCACCTCACAGCAAGAAGGTCGCTGGTTCGAGTCCCATCTCAGCCAGTTTTTTTTTTCTGTGTGGAGTTTGCATGTTCTCCACATGTTGGTGTGGGTTTCCTCTGGGTTCTCCGGTTTCCCCCACTGTCCAAAGACTTGCGCCATATGTGAATTGAATAAGCTAAATTGGCCATAGTGTGTGTGAATGTGAGAGTGTATTGGTGTTTCCCAGTACTGGGTTGCAGCTGGAAGGGGATCCGCTGTGTAAAACATATGCTGGATAAGTTGGCGGTTCGATTGACATCATGCTGTGACCCCTGATAAATAAAGGCACTAAGCCAAAGGAAAATAAATTAATGAATAAATGAAGTTTGCAAAAGGTCTTGACAGAAATAAAAAAGAATTGTGATGATAAAAGATGATAGTGTAGGCCAAATATACTAAGTTAAGTCTTTATACTTTGTCACTATCCTTGTTTTATTTTGCAAATCTAAAATAAACATTAAATATATCAAATAAATTGTAAATTGATGTACTTTATTCTCTATATTATTTATTTTTGTAGTTGTAATTTAGCAACAATCCTGCCAATCTGTAACCAAAGAAAAGAAAACAGCAGCATAATGAGCCACACCTCAAGAGCCATTGCACCAAACAAAACATCCTTGCACTAATCCTAGCCATTATCATTCATAAAATCTCAATTTGGTAGAGGAAAATAGTACATGCAACAATATAAATATAATTGATACAATATGTGAACCTTTAATAAATGGACCTATTATACAAAAATCACTTTTATAAAGGGTTTAAACACAGTTGTGAGGCAACAGTTTATGAATTTATCCAGTCTCTAATGGTAAAAATGTAATAATAATTGTTTTAATAATCACACTTTATAAAAAACAGTCTGTAGAAACACTTTGATCAACATTCTCCCTTTGTAGATGTCATCAGAGGGGGGAAAGCCCCGTCCATTAGTGACTATATCTCCCCTTATTGGCATAAACAGCCCTGAGTGATAAGCAGCCATTTTGAATCTGCTGCTGATGCTAATATATAATTTGTAGCCCCTCCCTCTTTTCAAACTTTCAATCTCATTTGAATTTAAAGCGACAGTCCCCAAAATGGCTCAATTTGGATCAAAGCCTAAAAGGGGCCATTTCAAAGAGTTATAAAGCATTATTTGTGTGGTGTTTAGAGCTGAAACCTCACATACACACTCTAGGGACATCAGAGCCTTACTGTGCATTCACAACTAAGGTGGCGAGAGCGTCAAAGTAGCCGGAAGTCATTCATTTTCAATGGGAGCTGGCGGCGAGGACGTCTTCGCCGGTGTGGGTATCGAAGAGAGTTTTGAAATCAAGTCAACTTTATGGTAATGATCTATGACACGGTTTGGCGGCAAGCAATCGGAAAGTCCACCGCTTGAGAGGAGTCCAGAGAACACAGCCCTGTGAACTTTGGTTCCGACCACAGTTGTTCCCAAGGGTTTTACTATTGTATTCGCCGGATTTCCAATTATTTACGATGTTTTCTTACAGGGACTTAAGTAGAAAAAGTTACTGGTGAGTTACTGATGTGCAATAATATTAGATATGTTTTTTTTATGGGAATCTTATGCTAACTAAAGACAGTACAATACAGTATTGCTGCTTCAGAATATTTCAGACATACATGTATGGACATTGTATATACAGTAGTCCATATATATAGTGGAGCAAAGCCACACCACACGCAACAACTGGATCTTCCGTAGTAAAATGAATTTGATAAAAGGTGCGCAAGATTTTACACTAGAAAGCACTTTTTTTTAAGTGGGAATGTTAGCGATTTGCTGATACGCTGCAACGGCTCCTTTAAATATGAGATCAATGTAGTCAGGGCCGGATTAACCAATGGGCATTATGGGTACAGGCCCAGGGGCCCTTGCACACTTGGGGCCCTTGCGAGGGGAGAAAAAAATGCAGAATTTGGAGTTTCTATTTAGGCTAAGTGCAAATAGCGCACCTCGTGGGAATAAACTAGTTAAGCGATTCTTGCCTATCACCGTTTGATTGACAGAGACAACATAACTAAAGAGCGCAACAAACAGCAGCGCGAGTGGCGTCGCTCGTAAAGCATAGGGCAACATCTTTTGACGCAATCGATCATGAATCCGGTTTGAATCCAGTGTTTGATGAACACGTTCTTCTTCCCGCCACCCCCCCCCCCCCCACTACATATCAGATTTTGCCTTCTCTTCATCACGAGGAAATCAAGTAGGAATCTTTAACAATTTAAGTGTGTGTATTATAGAGCACTCAGATTCATAGAACTGGATTGGAAAGGTGTTACATCAAAATCATATGCATTATAAGTTTGTAGAAGTTATATATTAAAATACCCTTAAATATACAATTTTTGGTAATGCTAATATATTATTGAAATCCATGAATTTTCACTAGTTATATTAGTATTTTTTTCAAAGTGTGCTTTAAATGCTTTAAAATTAAGTTAAATCTTTGTAGACTAAAAAATATATATGTACTGTATTTCATTTATTTAAAAAAATGCAGGCAATACATTATAGATTCATTTTATTTAAAAAATATTATTTTAACTTATTTTCTAATTCACCTATAGGGGTGCGGCCAGGTAGAACAGGAAATTGTGGAAATTGTACAGGAAATTGTGCCCAGGGGTCTCTGAATTCTTAATCCAGGCCTGAATGTAGTAAATTTGGCGCTCTTGTCGCCAGAGCTGTGAAAGCAGACAGCATTGTCGCCTGGGCGAACTTGGACACTCTCACCACCTTCGATGTGAACGCACAGTTATTTTACATCTCGTAACAAGGGGCATAATATAGGTTTCCTTTAACCTGCGAAATAATCAAAACAATAACTTGCAGCTTAAAATTAGCCCAATTCCACTGCAAACAAAAAACGTGGACTTGGCAACCCTAAAGCGCATATATCTAAAGTATCAAAAACTGATAAGATAATGTTAAGATAACTTATCTAAACCTTGGTAAATGACCACAGAATATTAATTAATATAGATGATTAAATGATAAAGATAATGAATGGCTCGCTTGTTTCATCTTTTACAAAAATATGTTACGCAGAGTAATCGTTGAATCTTTTTCATACTACAGGGCTGTTGAATGCTTGATTCTGATTGGCTGATGAACATTCAATGGTTATTTTTAGATAAACGTAAAGACAAAGTAGTTCCAGAGACAGTAGGTCTTGACCACATTACAGTATCACTATGATTACACTTATTTCAAATCACTTCACAGCCTAAAACAGATTAAAAATAAATAAATTAGATACGTAAGGAGGGGTTTGGTGGGGTTGACACACCTAAATTAACTCTTGATCACCTCTGAAGTATATCAAAACAAGATGTATGGGGGGGAGGCAAAAATAGTTTTCTCTGATTTGTATTTTAAATAATAATGTTAATAATAAAAATAATTAAAATAATAATGATAATAAAGTAATAGGCAGCATGGTGGCGCAGTGGGTAGCACAATCGCCTCACAGCAAGAAGGTCGCTGGTTCAAGCCCTGGCTGACTTTCGCATGGGTTTCCTCTGGGTGCTCCAGTTTCCCCCACAAGTCCAAACACATGTGGTATAGGTGAATTGGATAAGCTAAATTGTCCATAGAGTATGTGTGTGAATGAGAATGTATGGGTGTTTCCCAGTGATGGGTTGCAGTTGAAAGGGCATCAGCTGCGTATATAGATTCATAAAGGGACTAAGCCGAAAATAAAATGAATGATTGAATAAAAATAATAGATAATATATAGATTTTACCACCCCTATAGCTGCTCATACCATGGTGAATGTATAATGACACCAACAGCCCATAGATTTGGGAAAGATACTAATTCAACTCACTGAAACCGGTAGATGTACACCAACGATAGACATTGTAAGTGTTAAAAAGACGCTTTTCTAGTAAAATGGTTTGTATCTAGATATAACCTAAACGTAAAGTCAAATTTGACGCAGTTTTTATAGTTTAGTCAAAAGTAAACCCTGAAATAGCTATTCAGACGTTACTGTAGGGCAGAATACACTAAAAATCCTTCAAAACACAGAACACTTCAGTATAACCAGAATAAGAGGAAAAATTCATAACACACATTTATTGTTAACATTAATAATGTTAACATTAACATTATTGTTAACATTGTTAACAACTTCACGTTTTGTGTTTGACCCATGTTTAAATGTTGGTTTGTGTTTCACTGTTTCTTCACACTCAATCCCTTTTCCACAACGCAGGCTGCAGATGTCGGCGACTGGCGTAAGAACATTGAGGACAAGGCTGGCATGGGTGGCAGAAAGAAGATGTTTGAGGGTGATACTGCCTAAATTCCTGGACATTTCTTTAATTAGTTGATGTAGGAGTTCAACAGAGCTGCGCATTCACTGATCTTTTTTTAAATTTTGCAATAGTTTTGTCTTCTCTGCTTTCAGTGCCTCAGATAAGCATTTGTTTTATGCAGCATGTATATCCTGAAAAAGAACTGTGTGTCATCAAAGAGCCACTACCATTAAATCAATGCTTTTGAGGAAAATCTCTTATCGATTTTTTTTTATTAATTAATTAATTACATTTGTTGGGGGTTTAATCAATTTTCATGTTTTAATTAATTAATTAATTGGTTCTTTGACTGCCTTCCAGTCTATTAATTTGTCTAATTAAATGTTACTGAATTAATATATTTAAATAAATATTTGATTAACAATGTAATAAAATTTTCGTAAAACATAATTGATCATTTAAAATTGTGGATTTAATTAATTCAAATTTAAGTTAATTTTATTTAATTTTATTTTATTAAATTTTAATTTAATTAAAGTTGATAAAAATGTATTTAATTAAATTTAATTCAAATTTAATTTAATTTAATTTAATTTAATTCTAATTTAATTTAATTAAAGTTTAATAAAAAATTATTTTGCTTAGTTAAAATTTAATTTAATTAAAGTTCAATGAAAATTATTTAATTTAGTTTAATAAAAATTTTATTTAATTAAAATTTAATAAAAAATATTTAATTTAGTTTAATTCAAATTTAATTTAATTGAACTTTATTTTATTTTATTTTCACTTAGTTTAATTTTAATTAATTTTAATTTAACTTAATTTAACTCAAATTTAATTCAATTTAATCTGAATTTGATTTAATTTAACTCAGATTTAATTTAAGTTAGTTTTATTAAATTAAATTTTATTTTATTCAAATTTAATTTAATTGTTTTAATTTAATTTTGTTTAATTTAATTTAATTTAATTTGTTTAATTTAATTTAATCTAATTTAATTTTAATTATTTTAATTTAATTGATTTAAACTAAATGTAGTTTATTTTAATTCTAATTTAATTTAAATTTAAGTTAATTTATTAAATTAAATAAAATTTTATTTTATACATATTTAATTTATTTTTTATTTTATTTTGTTTAATTAAAATTGTATTTAATTTAAGTACATTTTATTTTATTTTATTTTATTGAATTTAATTGAATTTGTTTAATTTAATGGCAATTTTATAGACATCAAAGCAAGGTCACCTTACAAAATACATAAATAAACATTAAACATTACATACATACAAACATCATAAATAAATAAAGCCATAAATACAAAAAAAGCTTATATAATACAGTCATATACATCATTTACATATGATTGAATTACTAGAATACTAAAACAATGGATTCAATAAATTAATTCAAATGTAATGAACGTGTTTTTCCCCACATAACATCTGGAAGAGAAATGCTCTATGGTAAGTAATATTTGCTCTTTATCCCTCTGCTTTGTTTGATCTGATGTGTATCCTGGTGTGTAAACCTTTGCTGCATTTTCAGCGCACACAAATACGTCTTGAAGGAAGGGAAATTTATGAGTCTTGCCGAGGAAGGACTCGGGATATTTCAGGAGCTCAACAGTCTATTGGTCTGGACTGGAATCCACTTCCATAAAGAGGACTCTTGAGATCTGCTGAGCCATCAGAGCACAACATATATATCCTATTTAATTTTTCTCTCTCTGGGGCTCACCAGTCTTTCCAGTTCTTCTTCCACGTGTGTCCTGCCCTCTTCTTCTCTCATAGGTGAGCGTCAATCCACAACTCTCTCTAGATCTGTGTATAAAGACACGTCTGTGGGTGTAAACACAGATGCTACATATCTTGTGCTATTTACTGTTGTTTATTTTTCTTCAGACATATTTCCTTAATATTCATGAGCAGATAAAATAAGTTAAGTGTGCTTTTAAGCTAAATGACATATTACATTTCAACTGCTGTTATCTTTATTTTAGAGAGTAGTTTGTTTATTTTGTGTTTGCTAATTGAAATAGAAACAATTTCTTAAATATTCTGTTCTAATCTGCTCTAATTGATATGCATCAGAGAGGAACTACAGCTCATTTAAATATTTTAATTATTCTAAATCTGTTCCAATTGATTACATTCAGCTGTTCATTAATATTCATGAGTAGAATGAGCAGTATGCTGTTTATTTAAGTTATTAATAACCTAAAAGGGCTTTATTAAGAGAAAAGTATATAAAACTATTATCTAGTATTTAATGAATTTACTGAAACTGAAAATATATATTGAAATATTATATTTTAATCAACTCTAATTGATAGCTGTGTTGAAACATTGTTCATTAATATTCATGAGCATATAGAATATGTTGTTTTTTTAAAGAGCTATGAAGGACACATATGCTTTGCTATTGAAATATACAAAAGAATCAAAGCTTTGTGTATTTTTAATGATAATATGAATTTTAATGTATGCATTGAAAAGAAATTATATTGAAATTTTAACCACACTTCATTATTTTAGCATTGTTTCATGAAAATGAAAATTAGATTAATGTAAAATTATATTCTATTAAGAAAGCGCACTATAAAAAAAAATATTTTTCACCTGAGAAATTACATTAATTTAAATATTCAATTGCTGTAATCAATTTCATAAAATTAATCAAATATGCTAATGATCGCAACTTTAAATTGACGAGTATATATATTCACAAAAAATATAATAATGAAATCCTCCGTTCTTTACTTGAATGTGTGTGATGGCCTCTGAATAGAGCGGCTGAACTCTGGTATCATGTTTAATGACCTCTGGACTGGTACTTGAAAAGTCAAGTGTCAGATGAACATCTCAAACTTTTGGGCTAAAGTTAGACTCCCTGAAGGCGTCCCTCTTTTAATTTATTACCGCTTCTGTTTAAAACGATGTGAAAGTGCTTGTCCTGAATTAGCTGATTAACTCAACTGCCTAGTGAGTTCTAAATGACTAAAAACTGATTTCTGTATATTTCAGGGTGTGAACGCACTGAACCGCCAAGATGTCAGAGTAAGTATTATGATGTTTTGTAATGTGTTTTTATTAGTTTGACTGAGCATGTTTGTTTTTAATAGCATTTGAATAGATTTGCACCAGCAAGGATGAAGCTTTTTTTGTAGATTAAATCTACTTTATGTAATAATTCTTTTCCACCAAACTTTGAATCCTGTTTTAAAATAAGAAGCCTTAAAACCGTCAGCTTAATCTCAGATTTAATTCTGCAATAAATCTGGCATAACTATAATCTTGCTGCTCCATCAGATGTCAGTTTCAGCTAAGGTTTTAACCTATTATTGAGGAGGTTTAAACTGTAAACAAAAGATTACTTAAAAGAATTAGGAAATCTTTGTAACTGGGAACTCTTAAGTTGACTGTAACTCTTAAGTTGCACACTCAAAAAATGATGCTTGATGTTTGATGACTTAATTAAAATAAACTGAAACAACACAATTTTTTTGGAACAACTTAATTGTTTTATGTTCAATCCACTAGCTAATAAGTTAACTTAAATCCTTTATGTTGTGCCAACACAAATCAATTGTATGGAACCCAGCATTTTTTTTACAGTGTACACTGTAAAAGGTGATTAGTTACTTAAAGCGAGTAAACCAATTGCCTTAAAAGCAACAAGTTGACTACAAAAAATAATGTAAGTAAACCCATTGTAACTTGGAACTGTTGAGCTGACTTAATTTTTATAATTATGCTTATTGTACTCACTTGTTTAAGTCAATTAATCCTTTTTTTTACAGTGTCAGACTATTTTTGTAATTACTGTAATTATTACAGTATTACATATTTGGTGCTTCAGAAAGTCTATAAAATCTACAATTATAGCCTGTATTGAATTTAGTAGACACACTAGAGTCTGGAAGAGCAGATTTATTTTAGTTACTGTCATTTTGCTAGATACAGAAAAGCTCAACGCAATCTCACGGCAATTCGTAACTTTTTGATTTAGTGGCTAATTCGTACGAATTCGTACAATCTAATTCGTTCAATTTAGTACGATTTTCTCATCCGCCAATGATGGTTGGGTTTAGGGGTGGGGTTAGGTGCCACGCCTCCTTTTTAAAATCGTACAATTTCGTACGACTGAACTCCACTAATAGCCACTAAACTGTCAAAACGTAAAATACTTACGTTTTCTCGTGAGATCAGGCTGAAAAGCTGGGGGGAAAAACAACAACAAATATGATAAATGTGTATTGGAAAAAGTGATTAGTTTACTTTTATTTTAAAAAAGTAAACTCGATTTGCATAATAATAAAAATTAAGTCAGCTTAACAATCCCAAGTTACAATGGGTTTACTTTATTTTGGTAAAGTTGTTTCTTTTAAGGCAGTTGGTTTACTCGCTTTAAGTAACTAATCACTTTTTACAGTGTATGCACATTGATCATTTACTTAATAATTTGAAATCCTCAGGCTTACGCACTTATTTAAGTAAAGCCAATCAATCAAATTAAAAGCAATGGGTTTGCTTACTTTTTTTAAAGTAAAGTCAACTAATTTGTCAATTTTTTTATTTACAGTTTAATGGATTCCCAATTTATTTATTTTTTTGAGTATACCATTAGCTCTTGCCAGATATATTTTTACTTGTTCATTCTCATGTTTTTGGTCCCCATTTCTATGATTATTATCCCAAATGCTCCCAACCATAGTGTTATTTTTTTCAATTAAGTTTAAATTACACTTTCTTTTAACCCAACAGATGGGTTTGTCCATGTTTGACCCAACATTCACTCAATAAAGGATTTTTGCTGCTTGTTCAAACAACTTATTTAAAATCAGCTGAAACATCACAATTCTTTAAGTTTTTTTGGCTCGGTTTGTTTTGGGACTACATGAAGGAATAGGGTACATGCAGGAGGCTTTTAATTTTTAGTAACCATGTTAAAGGGCTTCTGCTGAACTGTACGTTGTTACAAAATTGCCGCATTTAAGGTCTGTTTTTTTAAAAATCAGTGATCCTTACTGCCTGATTGATAAACGCCATAAACTGGGTCTCTGAATGTACAATAGTACCTGGATGCAGCCTTTATGATGCAAGCTGAGATTGCATCACTCAGCGATGCAATGTCAGACACAATGCACTTAATTGGAACCAGTGACGTCACTGTGAGAGGTAGAGTAAGGGGTGGGGTTAGGTGAGCTCATTAAAATGCATTGGTATAGCTCAGATTGCACTGCACCAGGTCTGCATCCATACCCCTCTCAGAATGTACAAGAAGCACTGGATTAAATTACATTTTTCAATGCCATGTCTTCAAAATATGAAAATTTATTTTACTCTGCAGTGTTTTCAATGGAGTTTCTGCACTATGTTGATCCTGATGGCGTGTGCATATACAGTAGATGGCTTTTCATCTCATTTTACACTTGAACAACTAAATTAATGCTTAAGTCTATTTAACTGATTGTATTTTAATCACATTACAACATCAATACTTTAAAGAGACCATATAAAATCAAGTAGTTTATCAGTAGGGGGAAAACACTAGCTGTGCATATTGTTTGGAACCCTGCATTTTCACGGTGTTGGACTGGTTTACAACAGCCCAGTGTTTTTGTGAAGTGTAGTTTTAGTTTAACTGAATTGAATCAAAATCAAATGTTAATGTATTTATTGCAGATTTATTATCTGATTTATTCCTAATCAAAATTAAATGGAGCAGCACAACTCAATTTAAAATAAAGCCCACATCAGCAAGTTCTTGATTAGCTCTATACGTATAATCCTTATTGGTGCAACCCAGCATGAGTGTGTAAGTGTGTAAGTACAGAGCTTCATTTGTGAACTCATGGTGAACTCATGTTCATGAACAGAAAAAAGATGACCTCCAGCCGTAGGCATCATTTGAAGGTAAGACAGTTTTACTGTAATTTTACAAATCATGCATTTTTAACGTACAGTATAGCCAAGTGTACTAATTGTTTGATGTGTTTTGTGCGTCCTCAGAGCCTGGTGCTCTCCATTGCCTTCAATCTGCTGGATGCTGAAGCCAAGCAGCACGTAACTGATAAAGAGTCTCACATGAGCGAAAACTGCCCTGCTCTTGATCTGCCTGGATCTGTGCAGGAGCTGCAGGTGGGCATGCAATCATATCCTTTTTGTTAATAATAATATTATTATTAATAATAATAATAATAATAATAATAATAATAACAATGTTGATAATAATAATAATAATAATAATAATAATAATAATAATAATAATAATAACAATAATAATAATGATAATAATGATAATAATAATAATTAAAAAAATAAATAAATAATAATAATAATAATGATAAAAATAATGATAATAATAATAATGACGATGATAATAATAATAATGATAATAATAATAATAATAATAATAATAATAATAATAATAATAATAATAATAATAATAATAATAATAATACTGCTACTACTACCACTAATAATAATAATGATAACAATAATAATAATGATAATGATAATAATAATGATAATAATAATAATAACAACCATAATATTAATAATAACAATAATAATAATAATAATAATAATAATATTATTATTATTAATAATAATAATGACAATGATGATGATGATGATGATAATTATAATAATAATAATATTAATAATAATAATAATAATAATAATAATAATGATAATAATAAATAATAATAATAATAATAATAATAATAATGATAATGATATAATAATACTAATAATAAAAATAATAATAATGATGATGAAGATGATGATAATACTAATACTACTACTACTAATAAAATAATAATAATAATAATAATGCAATTAATTTATTAATAAAATAACATGTTTTGGGTGGTATTTAATATTTAATTATATTATTGTATTAGTAAAACTGTATTACATAATCAGTAGGTACTTGTAAAAAAGTAGGTATTTGTAATTAAATTATACCAAATTATTTTAAATGCTTATTATTAATTACAGTAACTTTTTATTGAGTACATCTAAATCCAAAACAAATAATACAATAATACTGCTTTTGTTACTTCATGTTAATGCGTCATAGAGTTCTATGTATTTAGTTTGCAGTAAAGTGCTTGCATTTAATTAATATTTGTAGGCATTTTGATGACTTTACCATAACCTAAATCATATCCTAAAGCTATACCCTAAAACCTAACTCTGTCATAATCTGAACCCTAAACCTAACCTCAACCCTAAATCATTAACAGTAAATATGGGATTTATTATTGAAAGATGAAAGAGTTTGCTTTTACTGGTGGTTTATTAAGCCCACTTACCTGTGTGAGGCACTCTCAATTTGAGTTTCGCGTTATTGTGTTACATTTAGTACTAGTATTTACACATTCAAAGGTGTGCAATTGTTTTCAAGTAATTCTGTATCACTACATTGAATGATTTTAGTATTTCATAGACTACAATAGTCAAAAAAGCCCCAAAACAAAACAAAAAGTCTTTGGATTAGATGCGAAAGTAAAGAGTAGTACTCATAGGAGAAGTTTGAGAACTAAAATCTGACAATGGTCTTGAAACACAACATCTAAACAGTGTGTTTTGGTGTGGTAACCAAATTATACACTGAATTCACTCTGGTCAACTGAATTATTAGAAGCAATGTACGCTTGAGGTCTAATGGGTTTTGTGTTGTACTTCCAGGATTTGTGCAAGAAGCTGCACCAACAGATTGACAAGGTTGATGAGGAGAGATATGACATGGAGGCCAAGGTTGCCAAGGCAGACAAGGAGGTAAAGCCCCGTTTATGTTTCTCCAGGCATGAATTATTATAAATGAATATCTCTGAGCTCCGTTTTGACAGTGTAATGTGTCTCTAGATTGAGGATCTGAAGATCAAGGTGATCGACCTGAAGGGCAAGTTCAAGAAGCCTGCACTGAAGAAAGTGCGCATGTCTGCTGACGCTATGCTTCAGGCTCTGCTGGGCTCCAAACACAAGGTCTCCATGGATTTGAGGGCCAACCTCAAACAAGTCAAGAAGGAGGTCAAAGAGGAGGTGAGATGTCAGATGTTACTTGGCCCTGTTTACACTTGGCATCAAGATGTGTTTTTGATCTGTTCGTAAGCAAATAGAGCTAAACTCACAACGCTTAAAGGACTAATTCACCCAAAAATAAAAATTTAATTACTCTAACTAATTACTCATCCCAACGTCTTTCTAATCATCGGAGAGCTCATCTCAGTTCATGTTCAGAAAACAAATTAAGATATAAGATGAAACCTGAGAGCCCACTCATCTTCCATAGCTGAGATGCACAAACTAGGGCCAAAGTTGGCCCATGGTAACCTTTGATTTGGCCCACCATCCCATCTGAGAAGAGAAGCAGAATAATGGGGATGGTTCAGAGACTGTCATTTCAAATCTAATGTAACTGAAGCTAACTGAAATGAAAGTTTAAATTAAATGTTGTAAATTAATGAGATTATTTGTAAATATACATTCTGTCACTAACAATTCTGTCAGCAAATCAAGGCAAAGGCAGATTCTGCTTGACTAGTGTACTCAGCATTGAACTCCTCTGTGTTAAAAATGTGACTATTTATGTTAATATTGCAATAAGTCATATAAAGTCATTTAAATGCTACACTGCATTAGTTAATATGATTTAAAGTAAGGTTTTCTATTTAATTTGAATTATTAGGAAATAAATTACGAAATTACTCATGGCAACTTAATGTAATATAGCTTAGTATATTTACCTTCGGCCCACTGCTCTCAATAATATTTGGTTTTTGGTGCTTTAACCGAAAAAGTCTGGGCACCCCTGCTCTATAGACAGCAGTGGTTCCTGTCGATTGGCAAGGAAGAGAAGACATTGGTGAACAAAGTCGTTTTTAGTATTTTTAATTGCACAATTTTTAGTGTTCTTAGACTGTTGTATAATTACGATTACTGTTTTGGCAATACTTTTGGTTCCTTTTCTAAACTTTGAATATCTCTGGGCTGTTGCTGTCTCTCAGATTTCATAATTGAAAATATCTTAATTTTTGTTGTGAATATCTATTTTGGGTGGAGTAACCCTTTCAACCCCTTCCAAGAGATTTTTGAAATGTGTTCGAACCATATCTGTCAACCCTCTTGTTTTTCCCGGCATTCTCCCGTATTTTACAGTTCTCTGAAGGCTGGGAATAAACATTAAAGAACCGATCCTCCCTATACACAAACCCATACCGCCAAACCACCAGGGGCTGTTCCTTTCTCTTACATGTAGATCTGTTCAGTGCTTTCATTTTATTTAGGCATGAAAACAATTTGAAATAAATATAAAAACGGCAGGAATCCCTTTCCTTTTTATTACAAGTCTCGTCAACCCCTCCTATGCAATCCTCCAAAAAATAATATAGCAGTGCGTGACTGTCAGCTGACGTGCTCCATAGTGATAAACAGACGCTGTTTCCCAAACAAATTCTGTACACGCGATTTTAAGCGAAATTCTGGGTTTTGAGTGCGTGTTTGAACAGACATACACACATAATTAATAATAATAACATCTAAAGATGTCGATCTTGGTAGGTTTTTTCAAACACGACTAATGTTGTCCTAATAAAAAGTTAGGAAAGCTTTCATTATAACTTTAGATCTGTATTTTTTTATTTAATGTAATCAAACGAAAAATCCAAATAAATGAGATTCATTCATTGCTCCTTAATCAGAATGTGTTAGTTATAGAGTGAAGATTAATGAGATTTGATAACTTGATTCTCTTTCTTTATAATAGCTACTAATTTAATAAGCTTTGCTAATTTATTTGCTGTAAATGTAAACTTTTTTGTAGATAATAATATTTAAACATATTACTGACCTTTTAACTGTTTATTTACAGCTCCAGAAGAACATATTTAGTATTTTTTTAGGGTGGGATGGGGAATATCCCTTATTATGGTGGGCATATCCCTTATTTTCACATCCCAATGTTGACAGGTATGGTTTGAACAGCCACTAAAGACCACTTTGGGGTGCGATGTAGGAGCACACTAGCCTTAAGAGATTTACAATTTGCTGTCTGAAATGGTGTTTGGTTTGAAGCCTAACAAACAAATCAAGACACAAAACAATGAAAGCAAAAGGTAAAGACAATGCAGTCCTGATTCTGAGAGAAACTCTCAGCGTTTGGCGAAGTTTTGTAACTATCAGAGCAGAAGTGACCATATATCCATCTATCGTTCTACTTTTTTCCTTTTACGTTCACATGTAAACTGCATGAGCTTACAGCATTTCACATTAATGGATCGAACGCCCATGCATACACCTGCCCATAGACCTTTCCCTTAAAGAATTGATTGAAAATGAACAGAAGTACAATGAAAGTGTAAATAACATCTTCCTCATCTACTTGTTATCTGATTGGCAAAAAGAAAAGTTCACCCAAAACTGAAAATTGTGTCATAATTTACTCATCTTTGACTTGTTCCAAACCAGTTTTGGTTAGGAAGTTATTTTGAGGAATTTTGGAAACTACTGACCATTGACCATTAGTTTTTCCTACTATGGAAGTCACTGATTACCAGTTTCCAACAATTTTCAATATAACTTCTTTAGTGTTCAACAGAACCAAAAAATCTCAAACTGGTTTTGAACAAGTCAATGGTGAATAAATAATGACAGAATTTTCAGATTTGGTTGAACTATCCCTTTACTATCAGATGTAAACAGGGCCCTTGCTCCCCAAGTTGACTGTATTTGGCCCTTAATTCATCTTCATCAGTGCTCTGCACTCACATGTTATGTTTTTTCTCTCTCTTCACAGTCTGTAGAACAGGTTGGCGACTGGCGTAAGAACATTGAGGATAAGGCTGGTATGGACGGCAGGAAGAAGATGTTTGAGTCCGAGGCTTAAGATGTTTTATGTTTTTTTTCTCATATATATGTCTTCAGATTTCTCTGCCAAACATCTTTCTGTCCTGTAAACCTCCCGTTCCAATAAAAAAGTATTTTCCCTGGACCATTTTGCATATTGTACATTGTCTCAGTGTTAAACAGCATGGCATTAAAGATTAGTGGATACATATATATTTGCCTTTGTGTTTTTGCTAAAGCTCTAAAACTATTAGCAAGAGCATTATTATTCAAAAGGGATTAGAAAGATATTTTGATGCTTTTGAAACAAGTCTCTGCTGATCACCAAAGCTGGATTGATTTGATAAGAACGTGTAACTTTCTGAAATGATATTAAAATTAAAATGTAATTTATTTGTGACATGGCCAAGCATAATTGTATTTATCATTACTCCAGATCATCACATTCCCTCAGAAAGCATTCAGATACACTGTAAAAAGTGATTTACTTGACTTAAAAGAGAGTACAATTTGCATAATTATAAAAATTGTCAGCTTAAAAGGTCCAAGTTACAATGACTTTATTTTTAAGTCAACTTTTTGCCTTTAAAGCAATGTGTTTACTCGCTTTAAGCAGCTAATCACTTTTTACAGTGTATGTTGATGTGCTACTTAATGAACATTTCTTATTATTAATATTGAAAATAATTATGCTGCTTCATA
This sequence comes from Danio aesculapii, assembly GCF_903798145.1. NCBI lineage: Eukaryota > Metazoa > Chordata > Actinopteri > Cypriniformes > Danionidae > Danio > Danio aesculapii. The sequence goes on along the minus strand of NC_079459.1, from coordinate 6,306,443 downwards.
TTTTGTGGAAGCTTGAAAAATCATTCAATTCATATTTGTAGCATGAAATCGCTTTGTCGTTTTTAATTTTAATTAATTCTTGCTGAAAAAATATTTTCTGTACAGAAAACTAAATGAAGTTTCACAAACTAATTTCGAGAGGAGCACGTGATGTGATTGACTGCAGCTGGTCACCCATCTACAATCATTACTTAGCCAATCAGATTAATCCAAACTCACTATAAGTAGCCTAGCTAGAACTACTCCCTTACCTTCGTTTTCCGAAGAAACCCCCCATCCACCCTTTCTCCTCCTTTCCTCCTTTACCACGGGGAGCTCTCAAGAACCACCTGATCTCGTACTCCCCTTACATGCTCTATGGACCAGGCGGGAGCCCTGGGCTCAACTATCTCCGAGCTCAGAGTTCTCTCCCGGGACAGCATGCCAAACCTGCTGACATTTGTCAAACAATAAGTGTGAACTCTTGAAACAACTTTTGAATGGTAAAGAAACTAATACAAATACTGACAAAACAGATTTAAAATATGGTTTTGCAATATGTATATGCATTTGATGAGCATCAAAATGTTCCTCAAAGACTTAAAGGAACTTTTATATATATATATCTATAATCTATACTGTACAGTGATAATATCATACGGCAATACTGTTGTACAGCTAATATGAAAGTTACTAAATGGTTGCAGTACCTTAGTCATGTGTTATCCAGTATTTATGTGCTTCTTGTACAGTACCATGGTAATACTGTAGCAAGTTATGTTTAATTTAGCTTTTGTAAACATTTGTTGAGATACTACATACAAAACATTAATAACAAATGTAATATTGACGTCTGAAACTGTTTATTACTGGTGCTACCATGGTAATATGATGGTTTCAGATAATGTCTCACATTGTACTAACTGATAATGAACTATTAAACTATACTAGTTTTACTGTGGGTGTGTTATTACGTCAAAGGTAACACTTTTGATAGTCCATTTCAGTATTAGTAGACTGTCCACTTAATATCTGGTGGTACTACTCCTTCAACAGACATTTAACTGACTAAAAGAAACTTTGCAAGCACATGTCAACTTACACTAACCCTAACTAACCCTAACTAATTCTAATGAGAATTAGTTGGCATTTAAATGCAATGTAACTTAAATTCAACAAACGGACCATCAAAATATAGTGTGACCATTGTGAACTTAAACCATATCCGATCTAAAACTTAATAGTTGAATTTGAAGTGTGAAAATAAAATGTTCACTGTAGTTCCTAATGTTACTACTGTTTCTATGTAATAACTAATACTATGTTATTGGTGTTATGTACTTCTTTGAGTAAAAAATAATCACATTATATTCACCTTATTCTCTGCATACGAGCATGCGCAGCCGTTTGAATCATTTTGGCTCGAAACTTCCGGTCTCATTCACATCCATTCATTTTTTCAGAGGTTAAAAACAGCTCGTAATGCTGCTTTATGTTGCAAACAGATCTTTTCTTTTTATATTATTCTACTTTTTATGTATAGTCATGCAAACACTTGTTTGTAGAGCGAGTAGTTTGACCGTTTTCTGCCGTTTATTATTTCTAGTCATTTCTCCCATAGGCAACTGAATCGGAAGTCCTAAAACAATCGCAAAAACAGGCGCATCTCTGCATTGTAGAATAAGGTCAATAGTGCTTGTTTAATATAAAAACGCATTATGTATATTAGAACATATTAGCTTAGACTTGACCCCGCTGGAACGAATATAATTATATAAGTTTGTAACTTGTAGCTCAAAAACTATTGCTTAAAATAGTCCGAATGTATGGTAGCTGTGGTGTCCGGTAGTGGAAATACGTTGGATCTTTACTGAAACACGGCACTAGAACGTTTTGAACAAAGCAAAATGGATTTATTATTCGTTGGTGGTTTTAGAGCAGCATGGTTCTCTTCACACCATACAATCTCTCCAGATCTCACTGCACCTGCTATAACCCGGCAGCGACCCCCTGTATACAATCAATCACAGGCATTTGTACAGAACAACTCACAATTACAGCTGAACTTGAAAAATAACTACAACAACAGTAGCATTCAGCCTAATGAACAAAATAATACACTTTCTCTTTTCTTTTATTAATTCTTATTTTGGTGACAAACACCACAGTAGCTACATGTCAAAGCAACATAAATAGTACTTTACTTGCAAAAATCTTTGAAAACGTATCTTTTTTTCATGCTACAATTGTATGTCAGTGTCATAATTTATACACACATTAACAAAATTCAGTCCCAAAAGAGTGTGAAATATGGAGAAAAGTTAAAATTGTAACTTTAGAAAACATTTTTGATACTAATAGATACTTTTGCATAAAGTGTTTTTGACACCATACGATTATTATTCGTTAATTTGAAACAACAAGAGAGAGTCCTAAAGCAAGTTTTGTTCCCTTACTAAATGAATTGCCCTTAATATTGTTATGGCTTTTTTTATTCTTCATCTAAGCTGCTCTGACACAATCTACATTGTAAAGGAGTTATAGAAATAAAGATGACTTGACTAAAAGTCTAATATTTATATTTTACAAATAATTCATCTCAATCACCACAGCTGTTCTTCCAAACAAATATACTTGGTCTGACCCTTTCATTTTTCAAAAAAGACAACACGGGACCCCCAGCACTCTCACTACAAGACCCTCAAACATCTCAAGTTTGCACTTTCGCAGCCAGCCCACCAAACATCTCCTGTTTCTGGATCCAGAGCTCTCATCGCCTCCATGTAAGGTCAGGGCTTGTGTGGTCCGTCCATGTTCAGGGTCCCTCTTGGGTTTCTCCAAGGAGCTCAAGTGTTGAACTGACTTGCTAAATATATCTCCTGACCCCAACACAACACATGCAAGAAGATGCCAAACTATGTTGAGGGCACATAATTTCCACGGGCACTTAGACAGACACCCTGAAACTCAAAACGAGGGTTATAACATTTGGGAAATCTGCCATCATGAGATCTGGTGTCCATTGGGAGCCATTTAGGAGATTGTGTTGCAGTTAAAACAAGCTTTTAAATGTTATTAGTATTGTCATCGTTTGTTTTTTAGCCCATCTGGATAATGCATTAGAGTTAAATGCAAACAGTATGAATGGTAAAGGTTTGAAAGTGGTCTTATGACACATTATTAAGTCAGTTATGTCATGGTCTCAGTCACTGTTATGAGAAACAGCTGCCTTTAAGACAGGACTGCTGCATTTACATTTTGAGGATTATCAAGACTCGTTGATGACAGTGTATATACAGTACAATAATGGTACTGTTTTAATAATTATTCTTTGAAGATATTGAAGAAGTCCATGTTTCAACTATAATGATAACACAGAGGTATGGAAGACTGATTCTGATGGTTAAAAAAGTGATTTTTTTTTTAAAACAGTCAAGTCTTATTAAGAAGAATAAATGACACCTTCAAAAAAGCATACCAATAATTAAATTCAATTCATCTTTGGGTGCTTTCACACCTACCTCATTTAGTTCGGTTGAATCGCACTAGAGTTTCTTTTTCCTTTTGGTGCGGTTTGTTTGGGCAGGTGTGAATGTAGAAATCGTACTCTAGTGCGCACCAAAAGCGGACCAAATAAAGCATACTGAGACCTCCTTGAAGAGGTGGTCTCGGTACGCTTTCAAACGAACCCTGGAGGGGATCGTTTGTGGTGAGAATATTCTCCGAACTAAAACAGACCAAACCGCAAAAAGTACTGCGTCTTTTTGGACTAATCCAGCTGCCGTAGGCCGATGCGCTGTGCATTATATAATGTGGAGGACAAATATTCAACCCAGGTTCATTCTGAAACATAGACTGTAAAATATATGGATGTAGCATCCGTGACGTCACCCATAGGTTTCTGAACACTGCAAAAGAAGCTACAAGTAGGCGCGGCCGAACCGTCGCCATTTTGTTCGCGCGTCATCGCACCCACGGCGGGATACCAAACAAGGGCAAAGAGGTGGAGAGTGAGCGGAGCTGCAGACACCTGCTGGCACTTTGCTTAGACCTGGCAGACAGACTTTACTTTGGGAGAAACGCTTGATACTTTATTACCTGCGACTCGTTTGTGTTCTGACCACATGTGCTTGGCTGTACACTATATCAATAAAGTGTTTAGACTTTCAAAAACACTGTAGTCATACATTGAGCCACTAAGCATTGTTCTTATGACGTTTTTCAACAGTAGGAAAAAGCTAATTACTTCCAAAAACTTCAAATATAGTATATTTAATAGTTTATTAGTAAATTATTATTTAATGGTTTATTAGTATATTTAACAAATATAATATGTGTTAGTAAATGCAAGACTATTGGTTGCCGCTTGTTCTGAAAGCATAGTCCCGTGGACGTTTCTGGAGACCGCGAAATATACGTCCCGGGAGGTGTAATTTCCTATATCTGGGAATAAACATGTCTTGAAAATCTAGACTACAAATGGTTCAAAATTCAGCTGCTGTTCTTTTAACAGGTGTTCGTAAACATTTACACTTGTATTAATAAACATATTACTTCTGTGTTCATGTCTTTACATTGGCTTTACATATGCTCTAGAATAGATTTTAAAGGGCTTCTGCTTGTATTTAAATGTTAACACAGCCTCCCTCTCGGGTCTGTTATGTGAATATCATCTAAGTCTGCCAACCAGAGTTTGTTGGTTGTTGCTAAGTTAAAGTTAAAATGTAAGTTTTTTTTTTGTGCTCTATACCTAAACCTTGGAACATGCTACCGATCCACACTATAATTGCACTAACATTAAAAATATATGTAGCCTATGCCTTGTGATGTTGATTGCTTGCATGGTTTACATTTATGTTTTATGAGGCTTTTAGAACATTACAGAAAATATACAAGGTTGCCTGTAGATGTTTTTAATTGTGCTCTAAAAATAAACTGAGGCTTATGTGGTTTATACCAATTCGTTGTTGTTGTTCCTGGTTGCTTCCACTCTGTTATAATACCACTCTACCGCAACAGTTGAGCGTGGAATATTTAGTAGTGATGGAGTTACACCAAATTGGTTTATTTTACAGGTGGCAACCTATCACAGCACCACACTTTTACCCAACATAGGTTCATTCAGAAAAGTAGCCCTAAATACATTTCTGGAGATTGCCAATAATCCAGCCAGAAGTACGTATGGCTGCATTTAGTTTTTAAAATGGCGGTATGATGCTGTTCCTTTTCGCGCTTACCAGCTGAACCTCTGTATGGATGGATTTCTTCCTGTTACCAGATTGTCCAGTAGCTTGCCATGAGCATCAGCGGGCTTGAGCTGCAGAGAGAAGTTGACCACGACAACGGCGTTCGAGTCTGGTGAAGAATGGTTCCATAAAGCAGGTAAGACAAAAACAGAATCCAACAAATAAAATAAACAAGTAAATAACAGGGTGAGAACGTGGTAAAAAATCAGGGCTTTTCTTTTTCTGGATTGCTTTTTAAAACTATAGGTTGACTTTAGGGAAGTGGGTGGGCGGGTCAATCGATGATTTTGAAAACACTGTTGGTTGTGTTTAGGGAAGGAGGATGGTGGGTCAGTCGATCGGTCAGTCAGTCATTCAGTCAGTCGACAGTGGCCTCTGGTGGATTCATGCTAGAACTGCAGGCGCTAATGGCACTCGCGAGAGAAATTTGAGATCTCAAAAAGCACACACAGCTGCCTCTGGTGGATTCTCGAAAACAAAAAGTGCAAAAAAAAAACGTAGCTCCTGGGAAGTATTTGACGCTCTCCAGTAATGTATATAGCGATACATTTTCAGAATGAGCCTGGGTTGCTTTTACCTGTTCTTTCACATATGTTTGTAGAAGCAATCAGAATGCACTTATGTTTATAAACCTGTGGCTATGGTAGTGATTGGAACTCCTGAATCCAATGATTTTAATTATCCCCAAATTTTTTGTTCACTTTTGGATGAATTTCATACTATTTTACCTCATTCTTTCTTTCTTTGGTAACGCCATCAATGTGAATGAGATTTTATGCATGCTCATGGCATGTTATTCAGTTTATGACATTTTAAATGCAAATATAACATTGTTTGTTATGACAACTTAACATAACAAATACATCACAATCTTTTTTTCGTCTTGACAACTTCACTTTACTAAGACAAGAAAACTTGTCATAAATATTTCATTGAGCCATTATAATCGTGTCATGAATTTTATAACAGCCCCATTATTATTATTTTTTTATCTCAACTACAAGCTGACTTTGTCATTAAAATGTCGTTAAAATTAATGACACTCTTAAAAAATATTTGACCAAGGAATAGCAGTTTTAATGAGAGATTTTGATGACAAATACAGTTTATTCCACTGAAAAAGTTATCAGAAATATTCATGAGACAATTATAATCGCCTCATGACAATCATGTTTAGGATAGATTTACACTGTAGAAAATGCAGAGTTCCACATAATTCATTCATGTTGTCCCAACACAAATTGATTAAGTTAACTTAACACTTTTAACAAATTTATGTGGATTGAACATTTAAAAAAATTAAGTTGTCCCAATGAAATCTCAAGAATTGTGTTGTTTCAGCTCATTTTAATTAAGTAGTTTGAATGAGTAATAATATTTTTTTGAGTGTATGACAAGGTGTGTTGTCTTAGTAATATCATGTTGTCATGATAAAGATAATGACTGGTTATGATGCATTTTTTATTGTCAAATTGTCATAAAAAACAATGTCATCTTTGCATATAAAATGACATTTAAAATAACATGAGCATGCATATCATCACGTGTCATGTCATGATTACAAATATTTCATGACTTCAAGTAGAGTGTTACCCTTTAATTTTTTCATGCTGTGATCACGTTAGTCATTAATAATCTCAATTATTCCTAAAGCTATATCTAAATATTTTAATTTTATGTATATTCAATCTTATTCATTTTAATTGAATTGATTATATTTTGTATGAGCACAGATGAGCAGCAGGGCTGGTGTTGACTGAAGCTTTCACTGAACTGCTGTCTGCCTAATTCACTCTGCTGGTCAATTCTACCACCATCTGGTCATTCATAACACTGACATTGGATCAGGAAAAATAATTGATTAATCATGTTATAGGGGTTCTACAAAACAGTTTAAACACCCCTGCTCTATCCATTCTTTCAACAGCCGACATTAGTCCATTGCTATTGTCATATAAAATAAATCAATGTATCAGAGGCAAATGTATTTTAATATGCAACCAAATCCAAAATATGTTTGTTCAGTCTTGAATGTGCCATCATGCAGGGCATGAGAATGTCACCTTGTGTCTTGCTTGTGAATTCTGCACTTGCTGGGAATCGAAAAATGGATCTTGTGTTCCCCCAAGGAAAGCGGGATTGTGATTACATCAGCATGACAGGAATGTGCCTGGTCTCGTCTGCTGTTTGTGTATTTGACCATTAGAGGGCAGATTAGGTCATATATTTGTTTCTTACCAGAATAGAACGTCAATACCAGAATAGAACAGATGACTTATTCTATAAATTAGTAAAGTGATATGGAGAAGACTGGCAATTGTTAATAAATGGGAGTAAAAAAAGTACAACTTTGACATCCTTTCTTTTATTATATCTTTTATTTGAAATGATGCTGGTACTGTAGATGTTGGTAGAAACAAAATTTGGAAACCCTTTATTAGTCTTTGTTATATTAGCAATATACTTTTTAACATAAAAATAGTAATAACAGCTAATATATAACCCTAAACTTGTACTGTTGTACTGTACTTATAAAATAAGAATTGATAAAAAAATAAAATAAATTAAAAATAATAATAAATAAATAAACTATATGAACTATTTTACTAACAAATAAATAAGAGAGCTTTAAACATTTTTTTTATATATTATTATTTATATATTATATTAATTTTTCTTTTTTTGGGACAGAAAAACAAATACACTTGTTTCCTCAGACTTAATCTCACACTATAAATATATGCATGGTTTAAACTGGGCCATCAAAGAATTATAAACACTTGAGGGCATTCAGAGAGGGTCTGAGAAAAGAATGATGGGATTGAGATGTCATGGGACATTTAAAAAAAGGTTTTCAATTTTTTATAGAAATATCAGGAAGTTGTATGGTGGGAATCCAAGTATTGTTTTTCTTGCCTAAAGTGGTCACACACAGAACTGCCACCGGAACAGCACCTTTTCAAAAGGTACACTTTGTAGTTTTTAAAATTTACACCAGGTTTCAATATGAACCTTTTAGAAATATGTACATTATTAACCTTTTTTTTGACTGCACTTTCAGCGAGACCAGCAAATATTCAGGTTTAAATATGATTTAAATTATGTTCTAGAACAAAACCAGTACAAATGTCAAGACAACAAATGTTTTTATGTTGTTTAAACTTATTTTAATACGTTAGTCACTAAATTTATTAACTAAATTTAACTTAATATTTTAGTCAGTTTAATTAATGTACGTTGAAATGACTAGAAAAGCTCATTCGATTAAATAAAAAAAATGTAAAGGCAGCAATCATTTTTTGACAGTGTAAACAGGCGCACATATGCTAGCAACTTTGCAAAACTAAAATACAGTTTTTTCATCAAACCTTGTAGATCTTTCAACAAACATACCTAGTCTCCTCAATTCACAAGCTCTCTTCTACTCATTGAATTCTGCAATCCAGATTCATTCTAAAAACATACCGCTATATACATTTCTGGAGAGTGCCAAATACGCCCCAGGAGCTATGTTTATTTTTCTTTAGTGAATACACCAGAGGCCGCTGTGTGTACTTTTTTAGATCTCAAATTTGTCTCGCAAGTGGCATTTGTGCCTGCCGTTCTCATGTAAATCCACCAGAGGCCGCTGTCGACTGACTGACTTACTGACTGATCAACCGACCGATATCCCCACCCACCCCCTTCTTTAAACCCAACCAATAATATTTTAAAAAGCACTGATTGATCCTAAGTCCGCCGACATATGTGTCGAGCTACCAGACACACTGGTAACAAAAGCCATCTATACGGAAGTAAGCGGTCAGCTGGTAAGCGAGAAAAGGAACAGCATCACACCTGTAGCATTCAATTTAAAGATGAAATGCAGCCATACGAAGCTCTGGCTACATAATTCACGATCTCCAAAAATGTAGGGCTACATTTTCAGAATAAGCCTATGTTGGAATTCTGTCAAGCTAAATTGGGAATTTCTAAAAATTCTTTCACCAAAATTCTCTTTCTGAATGACCTAATTTCCTAAACAGATTTGGCTTTGATCAGCAGGTTGTAAACATCCACTGACGTCAGCCCCGTTTGCACATTTGTAGGAATTAAACCACATGGCATGTGATTGCCCTATTAGAAACAAGGTCTCACCTCTGTGCTGTTATCTCAGTCTACAGGAATGTGCTGCGCGCTGTTTCTATTCCCAAAACACAGCGGGGTTAACAACCTCTGGAAAGTGAATTCCTCATACTGGGGACAGATTATTGGGGCATTAGTCTGTCAGTACAGGATGCTTTGCCATTGTGTTGCAGAGCTTAGCAGTGCTAGAAATTACAATGTACTACAGCTGATGAGACAGCAACCTAATATAATCATAATACAACACTTCTTTTGTTTCTTGAGATAATTGCAAGGCTGTAAATAGAACTGAATCATAATAAAAGTGAAATATTCAATTTCATTTTTTAATTAGTCAACTTAAGGTCTCAATTTATATTAATTGGTCTTAACTAATATGTAATTGAACTAATAATAAACTAATACTTTATTACAAAGTGCTTAATGTGTAAATACAAGTTTTTACATTGTACTCATGACTGATTGCCTGCATTTTATTACATCTGTAATTAATTATGTAAATACATAATTACACAGTTGACCATCCCATACACCTTAACCAACCCTTAAACCTACCCATATCACCAAACCTGTTTCTTACCCTACCTGAATCCCACCTCAAGAGCACCAGAAGTGTTCTGCAAAACATTTTGAACACATTAAATACATTGTATTTACATTTTGAGTAGTTAAAGACGCTTAATAAAAAGTGGGACTGTCAAGTCTGTTTATTGTGGTTGACTACCACTGTTACAGAAACAAAAAGGCATGCACCCCAACCCTTTTTAAGAGTTAAAGCAGTCTTAAAAGCATATTATTGTTCACTTTCAAATGAATATTTGCTGTTAATTTACTCAGCCACATGCTACCCAATAAGTAGGTGACTATATATATATATATATATATATATATATATATATATATATATATATATATATATATATATATATATATATATATATATATATATATATATATATACAGTTGAATTCAGAATTATTAGCCCCCCTGTTCATTTTTTCCCCAATTTCTGTTTAACGGAGAGAAGATTTTTTTCAACACATTTCTATACATAATAGTTTTAATAACACATTTCTAATAACGGATTTTTTTTTTATCTTTGCCATGATGACAGTAAATAATATTTGACTAGATATTTTTCAAGACACTTCTATACAGCTTAAAGTGACATTTAAAGGCTTAACTAGGTTAATTAGGTTAACTTTGCAGGTTAGGGTAATTAGGCAAGTTATTGTATAATGCTCTGTAGACAATCCAAAAAAATTATAGCTTAAAGGAGCTAATAATTTTGTCTTTAAAATGGTTTTTAAAAAATTAAAACTGCTTTTATTCTAGCTGAAATGAAACCAATAAGACTTTCTCCAGAAGAAAAAATATTATCAGACATACTGTGAAAATGTCCTTGCTCTGTTAAACATCATTTGGGAAATATTTAAATAGGGGCTAATAATTCTGACTTCAACTGTACAGTATGTATTTAAAGGAAAGCAAAAATAATACTAAAGGAACTCATCCACAGCTCAATCCACCCTAGATTTCCAATTTACTCAATCAAGACTCACTTTTAGACATGTCTGGTGGTCACCCTTACCTAAAACGAGCCAATGTATCAACGTATATGATTATATGGTGAACACATGGCTTTTGACACCAAGCTGTGTTACGCTTGGAGCCTCTAATGAGATTGCAGCTCATGTTGATGGCACGGTCTCTGGTTTTCACTCTGTTTTAAAAGGCTATAAAATTGTCCTGCAGCTTTGTCCAAACAAGCTGGAATTTATGGAAAAATAGAGAACAATTCTGTGAAATTTGTCATGATATTGGCTCACAAAACGTGAATACAAAGTCTGTGATGCATTTTAGAGAGGAAAGTTAATGAACTGCTAGGAAAGATAGTGAAGTGGTAGTTTGGTGTGTTTCTGGATTCATTTGAGAATGGACTCAAGCAAGACATTTAACCACATGTAGATGACTGATTGTCTTTATAATAAAAGTGAAAAAAAAAAAAACACTTCAAATATCACTTTAAAAATACACTTACAAAATACAACACAGGCTCATTCTGAAAACATATACATTTCTGGAGATCACGAATTATGCAGCCAGAGCTTACCAGTTTGTCCAGTAGCTCTTAATGGGTTTAGGGAAGGAGACGTGTGGGTCAGTCGATCGGTCAGCCTGTAGTCAGTCATTCAGTTTGTAGACAGTCAGTCGACAGCGGTACAGCAGGCGCGAATTGCACTGGCGAGAGAAATTTGAGATCTGAAAAAGTGTTGACAGCAGCCTCTGGTGTATTTGTGAAAACAAAAACTGTCAAAAAACATAGCTCCTGGGACGTATTTAGTACTCTCCAGAAATGTATATAGGGGTATGAAATCAGAATGAGCCTGGGTTGACAAAATATTTGCTTGTAATGATAAAAAAATTGTAGAGATGGCATTTTATTAATGACATCAAAACACGTTAGTTTTATTGCAACATAGGCTCATTCTGAAAATGTAGTTCTATATACCTTTCTGGAGACTGCTAATTATGTAGCCAGAGGTATGTATGGCTGCATTTAATTTTTAAACGAACAGTACGACACTACAACAAACGGTATGACACTATTCCTTTTCGCGCTTACCAGCTGACCGCTTACCTCTGTGTGGACGACTTTCCCACCATAACCAGTTTGTCATGTACGTTGGCGGATTTGAGACGCAGAGAGGAGTTGACCATGACGACGGGGTTCGAGTCTGGCGAAGAACAGTTCCAGAAAGCAGGTAAGACAAAAACAGAATCCAAAAAATAAAATAAACAAGTAATTATCAGGGTGAGAATGTGGTAAGATCTGAAAACGTGGTAAAAATCAGACGAGGACTTTTCTTTTTCTGGATTGCTTTTGAAAATTGTTGGTTGGGTTTAGAGAAGCTGGTGGGCGGGTTAGTCAATAAAATTGGTTCGGTCTAGGGAAGGAGGAGGGTGGGTCAGTCGATTGGTCGGTCAGTCAGTCAGTCATTCATTCAGTCAGTCAACAGTCAGTCAACAGCAGCCTCTGGTGGATTTATGCTAGAACAGCAGGCGCGAATGGCACTCGCGAGTGATATTTGAGATCTCAAAAAGCGCACACAGCAGCCTCTCGTGGATTCGCAAAAACAAAAACTACAAAAATACATACCTCCAGAAATGTATATGGAAGTACGTTTTTAGATTGAGCCTGGGTTGTTTTATTATGCTTATTGAGCGATTACAATAAACCAACTATTCAGGCCTGTTTTTCAATTTTTTGCCTTCTATGGGTAAAGGAACTGAAAATCAGAATGATAGAATCATGGTGCTTGTGTCAGTAATGACTAAACATAAACTTTTATTTATTTTATTATTATTTCACTGTATAGAACTCCTGTCTTGACATTTTCATGTTGTGTTTTTTTTATTTACTCAGATAATCATGATTAGAGTGGGAAAACATTTTTAAAATTAATTCTTCAACCCCGGTTCATTCTCAAAACGTACCTCTACAGACGTTTCTGGAGACCGCGAAATACGTCCCGGCAGCATGTTTTTCTGCAGTTTTTGTTTTCGCGAATCCATGAGAGGCTCCTGTATACGCTTTTTGCGATCTCAAATTTCTCTCGTGAGTGCCATTCGCGCCTGCTGTTCTAGCGTAAACCCACCAGAGGCCGCTGTTGACTGACTTTTTCACTGACTGAGTGAACGATCAACTGACCCACCCTCCCCCTTCCCTAAACCCAACCAATTTTATCGATTGACCCGCCCACCCACTTCCCTAAACCCAACCAACACGTTTCAAAAGCAATCCAGAAAAAGAAAAGCCTCGTCTAATTTTTACCACGTTTTACCACATTCTCACCCTGCTATGTACTTGCTTATTTTATGTTGTTTTTGTCTTACCTGCTTTCTGGAACCATTCTTCACCATCATCGTGGTCAACGTACATGGCGAGCTAACGGGACAAATTGGTTGCAGCCGGAATGCCGTCCATATGGAGGTAAGTGGTCAGCTGGTAAGAGCGAAAAGGAATGGCGTCACACCACCCCATCGCGTTCATTTAAAAAAATGAAATGCAGCCATACGTACCTCTGGCTACATAATTTACGTTCTCCAGAAATGTCTGTAGGGGTACATTTTCAGAATGAGCCTATGTTGTAATTCTTCATATAATATTAAAGTGACACTCAAGACTGAATGAACAATTAACCTCCAACAGGAAGCATTCAAGAGCTCAGAAACCTGGATCCCAATTGTGTATTTTATATAAAAAATCATATTTACACCCATATTTATCTACAATATATAATATAGTTATTCATTTGTTTAGGTAGTTTTTTTGGTTAATCTTTAATTAAAGAAACCAAATCACACGAAAAGTAAATCAAAAATATATATTTAGGAATTTTTATATTTAAATGGACATTTTTTGGAAAGCCACATATATTAATAATGCACATTTACTTAAGCCAATTATATTTCTCAAACATGGAAAAAAATGCATTAGCTAAAACTGAACAGTTGTTGTTAGACCATCAACTTCAACACTTCACAGGGCAGTGCCACTAATCTATCTGACCTTGGAATTTATGGCAGGACCTGGACCTGTGTGCAGTGGAAAGCGTAATATACTCTTCAGAGTCAGCTGTTACCCTGAAGATCTCAATTCCCATCTCATCAGGGCAGGGAATATTTTTCTCTTGCTCTCAGGGTCCCATAAAAGCCATTTGTCAAACTCCAGGGGGGCTGCCGTTAGCCTCTCTCAAAGAAACTTCCATCCAGCCATGCTATCATTAAGACTGATAGCATCCTGCTGAGATGTTTGCTCTTGCGTCAGGAAGTCTTATCTTAGCACTCAATGATCTCAATCTGAATTTCTGCAATCTGTAAGGCTTGTTTTCTCCTTGTATTCGTGTTTTCGGTAGTCCGATCTGTAGTGATCAGTTATGTGTTAACTATTCCACTAGGTATTAAAAGCAATTTAACTGTGTCTTGTGTGACCACTTGTGTTTGGATTTCACCCTTTCCTCTTATTTGCCACGCTCTACATCAGATTTGCAGTAATAGTGCAAGGATTGAACAAACAAATGATTGAACACAAGCTCTGTTGAATGAGTGAGCCCTTGTTATGTGGCTTATGAGTAAATGGCAAAGTAAGTGAATTACAAGAATGGAAGGCAACTGCAATTGGGATTGTAATCAGTGTGTTTTGGTTCAATACAGCTATGAGGACTTGTTTTGGTGCACTTTTCTCATATTTCTCACTTTTTACGTTCTCGATAATGAGTTACAATGGTAGGAGAAGAGTTTATAACCTTTTGTAGATGCTATGAATACCACAAGGACATTTATTCTATAAAAGCAACACCACTGGAAGTGATTAAAACTGATCGATCTCAAAAAGTTTTAGACATTAACACATCTATTTGCTTTTGTTGACTTGACACATAAAAACACGTTTGTGGGACTAAGACGGTACATAACTGGCTATTCCATGTACATGGATGTCCCTCAAGGTTATGTTTTGGATCCTATTCTGTTATCGATATCTACAAATGAATGGCTTTAAATCAGGGGTCACCAATCTTGGTCCAGGAGGGCTGGTGTCCCTGCAGGGTTTAGCTTCAACTTGCCTCAACACACCTGCCTTGGTGTTTCAAGCATACCTAGTAAGACCTTGATTAGCTTGTTCAGGTGTGTTTGATTAGGGTTGGAGCTAAAATCTGCAGTACACCGGCCCTCCAGGAACAAGTTTGCTGACCCCTGCTATAAATGATTGAATACGATGGTTATTAATATAATTTAATACATGGTGGTCTCATTCATTCATTCATTCATTTTCTTTTCGGTTTGGTCCCTTTAATAATCAAGGGTCGCAAAGCAAAAATAACCGCCAACTTATCCAGCATGTGTCTTTTTTATGCAGCGGATGCCCTTCTAGCTGCAACCCATCACTGGGAAACACCCTTACCCTCTCATTCACACACATACAACTACAGACAATTTAGATTACCCAATTCACCTATATGCATGTCTTTGGACTTGTGGGAAAAACCGGAGCACACGAAGAAAACCCAAGCAAACACGGGGAGACCATACAAACTCCACACTGAAATGCCAACTGACTGAGGCCCAAACCAGCAACCTTCTAGCTGTGAGACGACAGTGCTACCCACTGCGCCACCGTGCCACCCTGCATGAGACCGCATGGTAGTCTGAAATACTCAATTCTGATCGGTCATTCATTAGAATAGTCACGCTATTCTAAGATAACAACGGCTGAATAACACAGTCTTACCTGAGAACTTTAAATCACAGTGAATATGTTTGAATCTATATACTTATATCCACATTCATCTGTATTTGTTTGTCTGTCACTTATCTATTTTTGACTTTTTGGTGCCATCTTGTGAATGAATAATACCTTGGATAGTATGTGCTCTATTCAAATGGTTTCGTTTCTGTCAGCTTTGTGGTTTTCACAGTTTGGCAAAATCTTGTAATTGAATATTATGCATGCTTATTGTATGCTACAACAGCTCCGCCAGTTTAGTTTCTGTTAACAAGCCCCTATTATGGGTTTTTAAAAATTTCCTTACATGTAGTGTGCAACACAGCTCTAAAAGAATGAAAACATCCAGGTTTAAATCTGAAAGTGTTTACATTTTTTTTTTATAACAGATTCGACTCAGAGTCATTTAAATGATTCGTCGTCTGTCCGGATCCTTTGCCTGTTTGTGTCGATGTCGACATGAAACAATACTTAATATGAAGTGCCACATCCAGTAAAACATGAACGCTCTTTTCCCTTCAAACACTAGCAGAGTGCGAGTATGTGTGGGACTGATCATGACTGAGGATGAGTGAACATTAATAAGTGAACGTTCTGGTAATTAATGCAATAATCTACCCTGCAATGGGGAGTCGTAGGCCGTTTGTTATAGGAAGGATCAGAAAAGACTATTGATGTGTGGGACTTTGTCAGAGCTTGACAGGAACTTTATCACACACAGTTCATGGATCAGTTTCTTCCTCCATTTCACAAGTGTAAGTGCGATTAAAATGGTTGCCTCCTTGTTTTCTCTAGCTTGTAAATTATATATTTAATTGTGTTTTGTTACTTGTAATCCCTCCACATGGCTTGTACTGTATCTGGTTAACTCTTTATATTCACATATCGCGTCTAAAGCCACGATGAAAACGTAGTGCGTGCTGCTTACTTTACCAATTAAAACATATTTGTGAGCTCACAATCCACTGCCATTTGTCGTTGCTATGGCCACAGTCAGCTGTTCCTACACAAGTTGTGGTCAAGTTTCAAAAAAGTTCATCCACTGTGTGGATTAATACTGAATGTGTGTCATTGTTTTTACTTATGGTTAAGAATAGAGTGTTTAACTGTGTTGGGTTAATGCACCCCTGCATTGGGCTCACACATATACTCCACAATCTACTTTAACAATGTTGATAAGCCATGGTGGCCATTTCTCTCTGTCTCATGCTGAATGCAGTCGACCAATCACAACAGACTGGGTCATCAGACCAGTCAGCACAGATTAGCATAGAGTTTTTGGAACAAATTAATCGCTGAACAAATCATATGAGAGTCGTTGGGATAATTTGATAAAAATAAAAGCATATTATAAGACAATGAAAGTGTTTTTTGACCTGGCATGCATATCAGCCTGTTGTTGGAGACCCCCCAAACCAAAATATGACCTTTATTAATGCAAAATAGGGGTTCTTTAACTTTGCTTGTAATTAAAGAATTAATAAACTATTATGGCTCAGAATAATATTTTGTGTCGAATTTTTATGTTTTGTGGCAAGTAGTCAGGTCTATTCTGCGATAACCAACTTCAGGATGTACTTTATCCCTAACTTATAATATGATATATAATGTAATTATCTCAACATATAATTTATAGTAAAATTAGTACATTATTTTTTATTGCTTAGTATTACACTTGATTTTACACTTTGAATTTAATCAAGACTTTTATCCAGTGAGATCAACAAGATCTGTGACACAACTGATTATGAATACCTGTAATGACTGGGTATATGAGCAGAATCATTACACTGACAAAGACAGAAAAAGACGACTAAAACGTTTTTTTCTTTTCTCCTCTGATTCATTTAATAAATGATTGAGTGCAGACCTTGTTGATTATTGATTGGTTTTACAAAACTGCCTAATTCTACAACATTGTTCTTGGTGACCGAACTGTTTTGAGGTGGCCGCTTGTGTCATAATCACCAGCTATCCACTCCTGGCAGATCGCTGGTGAACTACACATATCACACTAACAAACTACAATTCCCGTCATGCCGTTTCACACCGGTTGCTGTTCACCACTGATGACTCACACACAGCTGAATCCCATCATCACTAATCATCTGGACTACTTATACACCACACATACACCAGTTCAGGGCTGAGTCTTTGTTTGCTGTCACTGTTGGTTGTATCAAGTGGTTCTAGTTCTTTGTTTTGCTTGCCGTATTTTGTACCAAAGCCTTATTTTTTTGTTGTATGCTTTTTTGTCACCATACTGATCTTATGCCTGTTTGATGACTACGATTTGGATGACCTGTAAGTTCCTGTTTTGCTCCTGTATTGACCATTGCCTACCTGTAAGACTAATCTTATTAAACTGCACTTGGATCTTTACTCGCTTACACTCATGACAGCTTGTGCATAGCTATGTGGTTGCTTGGACAATCTGGGTGGTTGCTAGGTAGTTACTCAATGGCTGAAGTAAAAGTAACTAGTTTATATGTGGTTTAGTGCATTTGAGAGGGCAGAACTGTGCAAGTGGGAGACAACAGGAATGTGGGCAGTGTCTTGAAGCTCTCGCTGTGTGTGTGTGAATGAGGGAGTGCAAGGCTTCACAATCCCATGGTGAGTCATAGGTCAGCCCATAGATGACAGGGGCTATTTTCTCTGATCATTAGCATTTCCTTTTCATCTGTGAGTCAAAACATAAAAGGAGAAAGTTTGAGTGAGATTTATTTTATTTGTTTTGCTTTTGCACTAACACCCTTCAAACCCAAACCGCCATATATTCATATATGTTATACTCCATCACAATTATATGAAATCTTTTTTGAAGACCACATGTGCATTGTTGCACTGCTTGATAGATTTTCTATCGCACTTCGTCCAATTTGGATGCTCTCTACATTCTCCCCAGGGATAGTTTGTGGTCTAGACTCTGGCCGGTCCTCTCTGTGGAGTTGTATGTTGGAGCTGGAGGCAGATAACTGCTGGTGCTGAAGTCTCTAGCATTCCCTAGCATGTTTATGAGTCAAAATGGTTTATTAATGTCTGATCACTGATGTTCTTTAATTTTTCCAAAATCAATCATCATGCTAAAGATGGGGTGGTGAGAAAACGTGTCCTTGTGCTGTTGCCTCAACTCAAATGGTCACGAAACACCAAAACACATTTGTTGAGATGTTGAGTCATATATGTGTCCCACATTGCTAAAAACTCTATTAGGACACATATATTTAGCTAACAAGTGAAAATTTGTTGTTTTCGATCAAATTTGTTCGTTTAGTTTGAAAAGAAATTTAGAAGCTACGTCATGGCGATTAGATCCTTGTGTAAATTCCAGCGTGGAAACTTGATGTCTGTACCGGCGGGTACAACGTGACATCTTTGAGCTTTCATCATTAATTCATGAGAAAGACTTGGTTGAACCAATCAGCGCACTCTATTGTGTATGAGGTGCAACTTCATTAATATGCAGCTTGGAAGACTTGCCTGTTACATTGTTCAGACTACAGAGAGACGCCATGTTGTGTTGCCAACCGTAATTAAAACAAGTGGAAGAAGAAAAATTGTTCGGAGACATGTGTTGTCAGTGTTGTCAGTGTTGTGTTTATAAATGTGGTGCAACAAAGGTTTTGTTTTCATTTCCCCGCTATGTGCAGCTGGCCTCGTGTAGATTACAGTGGTCTGCTAACACGCGACAATAATATGTTTGTAAGAAAAAATTTTACTCGAGAGCTTTTTGCATCTGGAAATGGTGAAATCTGGATTTGCCACTTGTCTCCTTCTAAAAAAGAAACAGTTCCAGTTCGTGTTAATTGTCCTGTCTCTACAGATTTGGAAAGAGTGTGGTCAATGTTCTTTGTTTATATTTATTCAGATGGCAAAGTTCTTTCAGTTTTTAAAGACATACCTTAGTCAAAATGATTTAATTACTTAATGGACTGAAAGATCCGCTGTAAATGCTGCTCTCCCAATGTAAACATGTAAACACATTAATCTGATTATTACCATCTTGTAGAATTTTCGGCGCATTTTGTGACAGAATAGTTTATACCAACCCAGGCTCATTCTGAAAACGTAGTCCCGTGGACATTTCTGGAGACCGCAAATTATGTAGCCGGAGGTACGTATGGCTGCATTTAATTTTTCGCTTGCCGGCTGACCGCTTACCTTCGTGTGGAGGGCTTTCCCACCGCAACCAGCTTGTCCGGTTAGCTCGTCCTGTATGCCAGCGGACTTGAGATGCAGAGAGGAGCTGACGACGACCGGTCGAGTCCGGGGAAGAGCAGTTCCAGAAATCAGGTAAGACTAAAACAGAATCCAAGAAATAAAGCGAAGAGGTTCATAACAGGGTGAGAATGTGGTAAAATCCGACAACATGGTAAAAAAAATGGCTTTTCTTTTTCCGGACGGCTTTTGTAAATCGTTGGTTGGGTTTAGGGCGGGCGGGTCAATCGGTAAAATTAGTTGGGTTCAGGGAAGGAGGAGGGTGGGTGGGTCTTCCAGTCCAGATTGGCCGGTCGCCCAGTCAATCATTCAGCCAGTTGGACAGACAGACATTCGTTCGACAGCGGCCTCTGGTGGGTTTACGCGAGAACAGAGCGGGCGCGAATGGCACTCGCGGGAGATGTCTGAGAAGCCAAAAAGGCGCACACAGCGGCCTCTCGCGGATTCGCGATAACCAAAAACTGCAAAAATACGTACCTCCCAGGACGTATTTCACGGCCTCCAGAAACGTCCTCGGGACTACATTTTCAGAATGAGCCTGGGTTGGTTTATACACACGGCTGTTTGATGCTATTTTCTGCATCTATAGAGAAATGTGGAGGTTTTCTTTTTTTTCTATTCGGCGTGCGGTATAAAAAATTTAATTAAAACAACACTCTTTCAGCAGTTCCTCACATCCAATATCTTGTTTTGCACGGTAGGCATGCATGAAATGTTCCTGAATGAAAGTGAAAGTGCCAAACTGCAATTAAAGCAAATAATTCAATTACCGATGTCCATGTAAACGAAGTCCCTGTCTTTCTCCCCTGCGTCTGTGTTTGTGTTGCTGTACGTACTGAAACTGCCCTTTTTATGACAGCCATTCCCTCTTTCGCCACTTGACACTCCCATGTAAACAAAGCTGGACTCACACACTTTCCTGACTTTTTTCAAACTAGAGTCGCCCTGCTGAGACAAGGGGGTTTTATGGCCCTTTAATAATCTGTTCACAAATTCCAGCTGTTTTTACACCTTATGGTGTGCATTCATAAGCATTGTACACTGATGTATAGCACTAGCAACTTCTTCTGTTTGAAACTAAGCATAGACGCATCTGCTATTTATATTTCCGTCTATGCAGGATGATGAAGCGCTCATATTTAATTTCAAATATCTTAATTTGTTTTCTCAAAATGAAGGAAGATCTCAGGGGTTGGAATTACATGAGGGTGAGTCATTTATGACATCATTTTCATTTTTGGGTGAATTAACACTTTAAAACCAATATTATCATGAGTCACTTTAGTTTCTGTTTTGACTGAAATGCAAAATCAGAACTGCTGCAGCACACAGTAGTAATTAATCTCTAAATGAATCAGCATGTTTAATGAAATTGCTGAATGAATGATTTTATGAATCACTTACACAGACAGTCATTTACTTCATGAATGAATCAGCATGTTTACATGTGTGAGTATGATTCTGGTGTCTCATTCATACAGACATGCACTTGCATGCATGTTGCAACATATTTGTGTTATGATGTAAGCTGCAGAAGGAGGGAACACCAGTTTGAACTAAATAAAAAGGTCATATATTTTTTAAAATGTAATACCTGTATCTATGTAAACTACAAGAAATGTGGACATCTGTACACATGAGTATTGTGTTTAGTCTATAGGCATGTGTAAATTCTTGACAACCGGTAGGCAAAAGAACAGAGTTACAAAGTGACAGAATACATGAACACAACAAACACAAAGATTTTAATAATCAATTCAGAAATAGTTCATCAGCCAATCAGTAATCAGCCAATCACATGGCAGAAACTCAATGCATAGGCATGTAGACATGGTCATATTTCAGAAACTGCTGATCTATTGGGATTTTCACGCACAACCATCTCTGGGGTTTACAGAGAA
Organism: Danio aesculapii; assembly: GCF_903798145.1. Classification (NCBI taxonomy): domain Eukaryota; kingdom Metazoa; phylum Chordata; class Actinopteri; order Cypriniformes; family Danionidae; genus Danio; species Danio aesculapii. Next base: position 6,284,688 of record NC_079459.1, on the reverse strand, counting down.
TGGTCTGAAAAAGAGAAAATATCCAGTGAGCGGCAGTTCTGTGGGTGCAAATGCTGATGCCAGAGGTCAGAGGAGAATTGCCGCTGATACAGTAGAAAGACAACAGTAACTCAAATAACCACTCTTTACAACCGAGGTATGCAGAAGAGCATCTCTGAATGCACAACATGTGGCTACAGCAGCCGAAGACAACACCTTATACCACTCCTAGCAGTTAAGAACAGGAGAATGAGGCTACAATTCACATAGGTTCACTAAAATTGGACAATAGAAGTTTGGAAAAATGTTGCCTGGTCTCATAATTAAAACAATAAAACAAAATAAATCTTGATTTCTGTTGTGACATTCGGATAGTCGGGTCAAAGGTAGTGGTGTAATGGTGTGGGGGATATTTTCTTGGCACACTTTGGGTCCCTAAGTATCAATGGAGCATTTTGTCACCGCCACAGCCTACTTAAGTATTGCTGCTGACCATGTCCATCCCTTTATGACCACAGTGAATCATCTCAGACTGGTTGCTTGAAAATGACAATGAGTTCACTGTACTCAAACGGCTTCCACAGTCACCAGAGCTCAATCCAATAGAGCACCTTTGGGATGTGGTGGAACGGGAGATTCGCATCATGGATGTGCAGCTAACAAATCAGCAACTGCGTGATGCTATCATGTCAATATGAACCAAAATCTCTGAGGAATATTTCCAGTACCTTGTTGAATCTATGCCACAAAGGATTATGGCAGTTCTGAAGGCAAAAGGGGGTCCAAACTGGTACTAGTATGGTATACCTAATAAACTGACTGGTGCATGTATTTTAGATTTTATCTTTTTGATATTTTTTATACTTTAACTTTATTTACATATGCAGCCTTATTAAATCCAAAAATACTCCGATTACTCATTTATGTGGATCATGTTGCCGAATAATTTTTTTATGAAGTAGTTTACAGATTACAGTACCTTTTAACAAACACCCTCCCAACTCTCCAACAGGACCATACAGTATGTGCACAGATTTACACTTTTGAATTGAAATAAGGAGCCTTTATCTCTACTTTGATAACTTTTGGTGTGGTTTTTATTGACATTTTCAGTAATTTGAAAAATGTAACATCTGGGTTAGTCGTGTAAAAAGATGTGCAGTCAGTACTTTGTTGTAGTTTTTTATTTACATTTTTATCCATATTATTTCATTCATTCATTCATTTTCTTTTCAGCTTAATCCCTTTATTAATCAGGGGTCACCACAGTGGAATGAACCGCCAACTTATCCAGCATATGTTTTATGCAGCGGATGCCATTCCAGCTGAGGCTCAAACCAGTGCCCTTCTTGATGCGAGGTGACAGCGCAACCCACTGTGCCACCACGTCCCCCCTTTTATACATATTGTTTCTTATATAATATTTTTTATTTAAAAAACGTAAATAAATAATTTTTAAACAATTGTGAATCACAAAAATTCACTGTTAATTAACATTAAATTCCTGCCATCATTTTTTTTTTCTTACATCAACAAGCACATTTGAGGACTGGGGCTAACAGTTGTATAATAAAGAGTAGTCATATTTATAGATATATAGTCATATCTAAACACCATGATACAATCTTCAATATAATACTCTCTTAAAAAAATAATAAAAGTCTAGCATGTTCAAATTTCCAGTATCTATAATACAGTGGGAAAAGCATCCACAGAGTTTGCCAAGACTACATAGATTGAACACTTTATCTCACAGTGGTGGAGTTGTGAATGACAGTGAAGCAATGAAACTGACACTGTAAGTCAAATGTAGTACATATTCAGACAGTTTTCTGGGCTTCTTTCGTCAAAGTGATTTCATGTTTGGCATGACACGACTGATGTTTATGAGTCTGTGAGTTGTGCTGTCATTAGCACAGCTGTACTGCTTCGAGACAGTATGGACATGTTTGCCAAGATATGTGAAAATATCCTGGAACCTTTCATGACTTTTGTTGAAGTCTTTTAGGTCTTTTAGTTTAAACCACTACAGTACATGTGTAAATATAGTATTTAATGCTTGCATTAAATCTAAAACTAAAGAAAAAAGATGTTATCATAAGTTCCAGATAGATCTAATATGCTTCTTAGACTTCTCAGACAAAAGTTTAATCATTGAAACAATCCAAAATGAAGGTTTTCTTGCTATTGAGGAGTTCTCTCACAGTTTGGAAACATCTTGTGACAGCATGTATTGTAGAGTTTAAATGAGGATCTGTTAGTGATGAGTGTGATGTGCTTTGACTTACAGTCACTTTTGGTATCAGATGATTCACACTGAACACTGAAACTGTCATGGTCTAGACTGGAGTTTCCCAATCGGTTTTGTCATATTGACATAAACTCCTTTCCTGGCAACAAACCTGAAATTGTTTATTGTACTACTGTTAGGGATAGTTCATCCAAAAATAAAAATTCTGCCATCGTTTACTCACTCGTTACTTGTTCAAAACCTATTCAAGCTTCTTTCTTCTTTAGAACACAGAATAAGGTATTTTGAGAAATGCTGGGATCTGTCCACCTTGGACTTCCATTATTTATTTTCTTAGTGTAAAGGCTGATGGTCATGCAGCATTCTTCAGAATATCTTCTTTTGTGTTCAGCAGAAGAAACTGGTAAAGGTCTAAAACCACATGAGGGAGAATAAATAATTTTTTGGTGAACGATCATTTTAGCAAAACTGAACCAAAGTTGAAATATAAAACAAATAAATAATATAAAAATGTAAACATGATCACAAAATTACTCACACTAAAAAGTAATGATAAATAGGAATGTAAAAATTCATAACAATGCCAAAGAGTAAGAAAAAATACAATGAAAACTGTAACCACTATATTAGCACTATTATTTTTTTCACCTTTATTGGATAGGAAAGTAGAGAGAATTGACAGGAAAGCATAGGGAGCAGAGAGAGGGGAAGGATCAGCATAGGATCGAACTCGGGTCGCCCTGAGTACTGGAGTGCATGTGTCGACGCCCTAACCACTACACCACTGGGCCGACAGCACTATTCTTATATGTAGACTACCATTAGAAATATAGAAGAATGAATAGACAGACAGATGAACAGATATGAAATAGTTTTGTAATTATTCCTTTGCAGAGATGGGAAGTTCAGAAGAATCTACTTTGGTACAATAACGAAGTATTTGTACTTCGTTATTGTACCTAAGTAGATTTTTCTGGGATCAGTACTTTACTCCACTACATATTTTTCTGACAACATTTTACTTTTACTTACATTTTTACAAGTGGTGGGCCGTTATCAGCGTTAACGTGCTGTGTTAACGCAAGACTTTTTTGAGCGATAAAAAAACGCTGTTAATCTATTCTCAAAGTTGGGTCTCGGAGCTGGGTCTATTCTTCGCAAGCTACGATGACTTTCACCTTGATATTTTAGCGCCGATGTATACCTGGCCAAATGGCACTATAGGTGGCGAGAACGAGTCTTCAAACCTGTGTGTATTCCTACTGTGAAATTACCACATCAAATGTGACATGCTAACATGGATGCAGTTCACTAAAGTGAATCTGATTAATGTTAGCTCCACATCTAACTATCAGGCACCTTATGCGATTGAGTAAAACATATACAAATAAAATGGACCCAGTGCTTTTTAAAATGAATGACGGTGAATGAAAGTCAAACCAGTGAGCTGTCTGACAAAAAAATTGCCCTTCTGAATCAAATCAGCAGGAAGCCCTTCTGGATCTTTCACTTTCTTCAAAGACACTGCTAATGTAACCGGTTCTGCGTTGTGTTTTCTTTGTTTTATGGAGGAATGACCAGACAGACATCTGCAGTTGTGACGGCTCTTTACTCACTGATAATGAACAAAAAGCACAGCTTTTACAGTGTGTCTTCGCCCTTACAGCTTTTCTGTTAAAGGGAAAGTGCAATGCGTTTAGCGTTCACATGTTTCAATTAAGACAAAAATAAATCAAAACCTCAATTTTAGTGAAAACACAAAAATAGTGAAATATATATGAAAAATAAAGGTAGAAATATTATTTAAACATTAAAACTAGCTTCAAAAGTTATTTATAAAGTAAAGATGATTTGGGATTAATTAGAGCTTAGCAGACACCCACCTCTCCAATGTGCAGTCAGTGCAGAAAGGGAAGAGGCGGGTGCAAAACAGGAAATTAAACAACGCAAGCTCCCCTAGAAATTTAAAGGAGAAGACGCACACACTAACAAACACCTCAGGTATACTTAATAAACATGTAAGGTAAAATACATATTTTGTGTAATTCTATACATAAAGTGAATTATAATTTTCATACCTGTTACACTAATTACGTTTACATGGACATCAGTAATCTAGCTATTTGCCTTAAAAGACAATATTATAACTAAGGTGTTTACGTTAAGTGCTTTCATGTACGAGTTTCCTGTAATTTTGGGTGACTTTAAATGCAGTTTGGCAGTTTCACCTTCACTCATGAACATTTCATTCATGCACCCGTGGCAAACTGGGGTATTAGACGCAAATAAGGAGTAAGGACTGGTGAGAGTATTATGGAATTTAATAACGGACGCCAAATAGAAAGGAAAAACTTCCGCATGTCGCGATGTGTGTGTGTGTGTGTGTGTGTGTGTGTGTGTGTGTGTGTGTGTGTGTGTGTGTGTGTGTGTGTGTGTGTGTGTGCGGTCCTTTACTGACAGCCGCGTGTGTGGATCTTGTCAGAAAATATGGCGAAAAGTCCTACATTACGGTAATGGTTTGATCGCTGTGTTTACTTCAATAATGTCACAATGCATACTCCACGTCTTAATTCCATTTCTGTTTGGTTCAGTTATGACTTTAGTCAGATTAAGGTAATCAAAAATTGCTGTTTCAAGCTTATGTAGGCCTACAGTTTCACAGTTAACTGAATAAACAGTTACTAAACACAAGTACGTCTTATTGAACATAATTTATTTTCATTATCACAGTAGAACAGTTTCTCAAGCGGTTTGGAAATAGGAGATGAGCCCCTGGTCTAATGTGCCACCTGGATTGAGAAACCTGTTCTCAAAGACTTACTTTTAGTCATTATTTGGGTAGCACACATATTCTGAATGCCTTCGGCAGAATTTAAATGAGCCATTTTATTCTAGATTAATCTAGATTAATTCCCAGATTACAGTGAGATTAATCTAGATTAAAAAAATTAATCTAAGCTCACCTATAATTTTTACACAATTATCTGTAATTTCTACTCTTTACCCTTTTAAACCAGGCTCGTTACTTTCACTTTCATGTGTTTGGTGTCGCAATATATATATTTCATATATATATATATATATATTTTTTTTTTTGTCATTATGCAAATATTAAGTATTTATTATAGGAACATAAAAACAAATGTTTTGGTCAAAATTAAGTATTAATTCAAGACGTTTATTATTTGTAAAGATAAAGGCCTCAATTTTTTCTCGCGTGTATAAGTGAACATTAATGGCATTTGTTGTTCTTGATCTAAAAGCATCAAATTTACATGCTGAATGCTGTGAGGTCATGTCAGGATGATGATACACAGATTTTTAGAAGTGTTGGTTTGCAATTTTGCAGAGTGTCATATAACTTGGCTATTTTCCAGATGAAAATTAGCAACAACTTTTACATCAAAATCAGAAATGTATGGTATTTAGTATAAATGTATTGATATGATGTGAGGTCTAGTTGCCAGCGTGAAACTAAAACAGGAAGGACAGTAGTAAAGGATACTTTTTACTTAAGTACATTTTTGAGGTCATACATCTTTTCATTTACTTGACTACAGAAGTGTAGTCACTACAACTTTAACCAGAGTCATTTTAAACATAAGTATCTGTTCTTCTGCTTGAGTAAAGCATGTGTGTACTTTTGGCATCTCTGTCCCTTTGATACAAAATAGATCAACAACCTTACCAAAAGTCCCAAAAAGTCAACTACATTTACTGTATAATAGAAACTCAAACAGAAACTTCCGATAGTGTAACTGAGGGACTTTAATTCTTCCTGATGTCCAGAAATCCCCCTTTCTGTGTGTGGGCCTGTGGGACAGCATTCAAGTGAGAGCCGGACTTGTGGAACAAGGCTCAATAAACTGCTGAGGACTGCAAGTGCTGAGTGCCGGTATTGTCCGGAAAGAGACCTAAACACGAGTTTACCATAGTAACCAGATTTACAAGGCTGATGCTTCAGTAGACTGAGACAGTGTTTACAAGTGTGAATGTGCCTGTGTGTGGCGTAAAGTAAGAGAGAGAGTGCAGACATATTCATATAAAAATCTGCTATAAGTTGTGACTTAAGATGCGAGTTTCACAATTTAATGTCGAACATATGATTTAAAAGTAATACAATGTCAGCTTAATATGCAGAGAAGACTGTAAATAAGCAATTTGTAGGTTGATTTCCTGAAAAGTGCAAACACTGCGTCTTTATAGTGGTTACAAAACAGTACTCTGTTTACTTGAGTGACCCAGCATAACACTGGGAAAACAAATCACCTGAGTTTGGGAAATTAGCTATTTGTTGTGAGGTTGTGAGCTATTTGTTTTTGTTGTTATGAGGGATCTAATTTTCTTAGATCCAGTGGTGTAGTCGGGCTATATGCACAAATACTCCGTATACTTACTTTTTTCCACTAGCTGTTTGGGTATTACGACTTCTGAGGATCAATAATTGTGTATACCCTTGGTACACTCACTTGTTTTGCTGATTAGACTTCCCTAATTTACGTGTATTCGCATTTCTTAAACTGTATACCAAAATTTGTTGCAATTGGTGCAATTTTGTTCATATTTTGGGGATGATTGGGAGGCCATGATGGAAATTTAGCCAGGATGTTGGGGTTACACCCCTACTCTTTACGAGAAGTGCCATGGGATTTTTAAAGACCACAGGGAATCAGGACCTCGGTTTAATGTCTCAACGCTCACTGACAGTATAGTGTCCCCTTCAATTTACTGGGGCATTAGAACTTACACAGACCACAGGCTGAGCACCCCTTGCTGGCCTCACTTACACCACTTCCAGCAGCAACCTAGGTTTCCCATGTGGTCTCCCATCCAGGTACTGACCAGGCTTAACTGACCTGACCTGCTTAGCTTCAGTGAATAACTGGTCTTAGGCTGCAGAGTGATATGGCTGTGTCAATATATATGTATAATACAACCCAGTCTAATTCCTATCTCCTGTATTTGCCTAGCTTATGGTTCTGGGGGGTTAAAGTAGAACTGTTGCTGAGAGTCTGAAGTGCGCATCCAATGCTACACCATCCCATGATGCCACTTGAGAGAATTCATGAATGGGAGTAAAGCAATGCAACCGACACAAGAGGTCATGTGATAATGACAAATGGTGCATATAGTACATTCAAATTCCATTCATACTACTCACATTCATACTATATGGAACATACTTTTCTAATGGTCATGTACTAAATTCAAATTCAAATACCTACTGAAGTAGTAGGCGACTTCAGAAGCCGACTGTCTGAACCATGTGGGTTAGAACTGACCTTAGTGACATTCCACAGGTGGTAGAGCCATAACTTTAGCTAATTAAATTAGCTAATTAAAGTGTCAGATAGCTAATTAAAGGGTTAGTTCACCCAAAGATTAAAATTCTGTGATTAATTACTCACATTCTCAGCCAGTACTCTGACAACTGTTGCTGTTTATGCAGGATGAGGGAGCTTTCAGATTTCATCTCAAATATCTTTTTTCTTGGGGTTTTTCATTGATAGGAGAGTAGAGAGTATTGACAGGAAAGTGTGGGGAGCAGAGAGAGGGGAAGGATTGACATAGGACCACGAGGTGGGAATTGAACTCAGGTTGCCATGAACAGCGGAGTGCATGTGTAGACAATCTAACCACTACACCATTGGTGCCAACCATCTCAAATATCTTAATTTGTGTTCAGAAAATGAACTAAGGTCTCACGGGATCGGAACAACATGAGGGTGAGTAATGATTGACAGAATTTTCTTTTTTGGATTGAACTAACTATAATATTAGATTATTGCTGTTGTTATGGCCAATGCTAAAACAAGAAATGTCATGTCTCACTTGAAATTGGAATTAAGATTTTGTTAGAACATGTGCAAAACAGTTTTTTTATGGTTGAAAGCCACAGATAAAGTCAGCATCAGCATTTGCCCTGTTGTCACCATCAGGTGAGTGATCAGCCTCAAACTCACTCAACTGGTTTTCACCATGTGTATTGAAAACACAAAGAACGGGATCATCAACACAGATAACCAACTATTCCATATCTCAGAAAGGATACACAGTTAGAGGCACAGTTGAAGACAAACTTATTAGCCATCTTGTGAAATTTTAAAGTATAAAATTTTTTCCTATTTGCTCTTTGCCATGGGTTTCCTGGGCCAGAAATCATCTCAGATTTTCAAAAAGACAGTGGAAATGTGTCCTGTGGTTTGATCAGCCAACTATACAATTCAGTTTGTTTCAGGAAAAAAGGACACCAAACACCAAAGGGGAGCATCCAGACTTTCATGAGCGATAGATGCAACCCAGGCTCATTCTGAAAACATACCGCTATATTCATTTCTGTAGAGTGCCAAATACATCCCAGGAGCTACGTTTTTTTGCAGTTTTTGTTTTTGCAAATCCACCAGAGCTTGTTGTGTACGCTTTTTGAGATCTCAAATTTCTCTCATGAGTGCTATTCGTGCCTGTTGTTCTCACGTAAATACACCGGAGGCTGCTGTCGATTGACTGAGTGACTGACCATTCGACTGACCCACCCTGCTCCTTCCCTAAACCCAACCAATAGTGTTTTCAAAAGCATCGATTGACCCGCCCACCCATTTCCCTAAACCCAACCAACAGTTTTAAAAAGCAATTCAGAAAAACAAAAGCCCTCACCTTATTTTTTACCACATTTTGAGATTTTACCATATTCTCACCCTGTTATTTATTTGTTTAATTTATTTTTTGGCTTCTGTTTTTGTCTAACTCGCTTTCTGGAACCAGACCCAAACCCCGAACATCCTCTCTGCATCTAAAGTTTCCCGACATACATGGCGAGCTACTGGACAAACTGGTAACAGCGGGAAAGCCGTATATATCGAGGAAAGAGGTCAGCTGGTAAGCCCGAAAAAGAACGGTGTCATACCGCCCTGTAGCATTTTAAAGATGAAATGCAGCCATACGTAGTTCTGGCTATATAATGTGCACTCTCCAGAAATGTGTAAAGTTCTACGTTTTCAGAATGAGCCTGTGTTAGATAGATGCAAAAGCAAAAGTCTGTCATGTCAGCAAAATTTTCTCCGAAGGTGCAACTGACTTGAAATTTTTCATCACATGTTGGTAACAACCACCAAAGTGATCAATACATTCAAAGAAAACAAAACTTATTAGTTTAGAAATTAAGTTATGTGTAATAACATGAAATGACACGGAAAAAATTATTGAACACATGAAGAAAGGGAGGTTTAAAAAGGCATGGAAAGCCCAGTAAGCAGCTGAAATCTCTCAGGAGTTAAAAAGCAACCGGTTTCAGAAAAAGAAAATAAAGATACTAGAATGGCCAATAGAAAATAAGAACTAAAGATCAGAATTGATAGAAGAAACGCACTGAACTACAAGATTAGAAGAGTCTGTTGATATATGAGAAAGAAATCACACCTGAGCAATGCATGCTACACCATTCTCCATATAAGAGGCATTTTAAAGCTGTCTTCACAGAAATTTATTATTTATTGATTTATTATTATTATTTATTATTAATTTATAATTTTATTTATTTATTATTAAATACCCAGCAAACAATTTTATGTTTAATAGATGTCTAATAGACATCTAAACATAGACAGCTTGGCTAAAACGAGGCTAAACTTGTGAAAATCTAACAGACACCTAAGAATAGCCAAAAACTATACTAGTCGTCAAATAGACAGATTAGACAGACTTTGGCCCAATCCCAATTCTATTTTTGTACCCCTACCCCTTCCCCTTGACCCTTACAACCTGTTGATGGTGTATTCTGTCAAATTTTCTTACCCCATGGTTTCGAGTGTGGTCCTGAAAAATCTCTGTTCGAAGGGGTATTTACCCCGTTCCCTTAGCCCTACACCTTCAAGCTAAAGAGAATTGGGACACCCCTACCCCTTCACGGGAACTCGCAAAACTCGTAAGGGGAAGGGCTAAGGGGTAGAATTGGAATTGCGCCTTTATATGTGTAGTCATTCATTTCTGTTTATTTGATGACTAGGCTAGTTTTAGCATATTTTTAGATGTCTATTAGATTTTCACACTGACAGCCCAAGTTTAGCCTTGTTTATGCCAAGACAACTATGTTTAGACGTCTACTAGACATCTATTAGACATCTTTTAAAGACAAAAAAATTCTTGCTGGGTTGCTTTCAGTAGTTCCGTATGTTCTCGTCTTTCCATTGTTATACACATAAAAAAAATTCAGATTTTGTTTGATGTTGTTTTATTTGTGTTTGGATTTTAACTAAAATCTTGGTCAATTTTATGTCAACAGCTTTTTTAGAAATCTATTTACAATATATCCTAAACATAAAATAACTTGACACAAAGCTCAATTTCCAGCAGCTGTTGAATCCATCCTTCTACTTTCAGAAATTGTGTGCTCAAGTACTTCTTATTATCAATGTTTAAACAATTGTGCTGCTTTTTTTATGTGGAAACTTTGATACATTCTTAATTAAGGTTTTGCTTTTAATAAAATTCAAAGGTTTAAGAAAACAGCCTTTATTTGAGATTTGTTTGTTTGTAAGCACCTCAGAGAGCTTCTTCACTCATGTAAACAGAATAAAAGAAAGGCTGATTTCTGGGTTTTCGACGGGGGTCTTGTGGGGCTCTGGATTCATAGCATGGGGTGAGGGGTATCAGTTTACATTTTCCCTTGGGACGGCCACATGACCCTGGAAAAGAGGGAAAAGGAGGGAGAAAAGATGTTAGGTTATGCTCTGAGCTCTTTCAATGAGAACCACATGCAGCAAAGAAAAAAAACACACTCACACACACACCCAGAGGGAGGAGAGGAGGAGGAGGAGGAGACAGTGTGTGTGTGAGAGCAGCCTGAGTGCCGCGTGGATCTCTCCTCAAAAGCTCAGCAGCACAGGAAAGAGCGGGAGTGTTTCTGAAACAGATTCACTGGATACAAAACTTGCCAGAATTCACCTCGGAGAAGAAAGAACAATGTCAAGTGCTATCATGAGACGAAGCTCAAGCAAGCAAGGTTTGCAGAATCTTCTGAGGTAAGGGCTTTGTGTTTCAGACTTTCGCATCGAATCCTTTAAGGTTTACTGCTGGGATCTCAGGTGTGCCCATCATTGGCACAATTGTTCTTGAGCAAGTGTTAATGTCAGTTTTGTGGGTGATATTGCAACATAGGTTGTTCCTTTATCAAATGAGCGATTAATGTTGATATTTCAGGTGCTATATGGGATTACAGCATATTTTTCAAAGAGATGTTGTGTTCTTTAAGAACCTATAAGCCTTTGTTACAGTATGGGAAGACAATATCTATTTGTGTATTGAATATACACTTAAAAAGTCAGAAATTACTAATTATTATGGTCAAATCAAACCTTTGTTTGCTAAAAATAAACTACAATAATGGTTATTCAATAATTGAAGATCACGTTTTGGTGGTCATATTTTAAATATACATATGAAGGAAATTTTATAGATTAGGTATTTTACTGATAATCATTTTTTAGGTTTTTATTACATATTTATGCATATTTATTTCCCTAATTAATCAAATTGATCTATGTCTGTAATTTTTAATAATATCTTTGTCTAGTTTATTTGTTCAGCTTATTTTATTGGCATGAGTACTGCCTAAATTAAACAGATGTTTCTTAATTAATGTGTGCAGAAATATGTAAATGTTTTATACTGTTGAATATACAGTTGAAGTCAGAATTATTAACCCCCCTGAATTATTAGCCCCCCCTGTTAAATTTTTTCCCCTGTTTCTGTTTAACCGAGAGAAGATTTCTTCAACACATTTGTAAACATAATAGTTTTAATAACTCATCTCTAATAACTGATTTATTTTCTCTTTGCCATGATGACAGTAAATAATATTTGACTAGATATTTTTCAAGACACTTCTATACAGCTTAAAGTGACATTTAAAGGCTTAACTAGGTTAATTAGGTTAGGGTAATTAGGCAAGTTACAGTATAACGATGGTTTGTTCTGTAGACTATAGAAAAAATATAGCTTAAAGGGGATAATAATATTGACCTTAAAATGTTTTTTAAAAAATTAAAAACTGCTTTTATTATAGCCAAAATAAAACAAATAAGACTTTCTCCGGAAGAAAAACATACTGACATACTGTGAAAATGTCCTTGCTCTGTTAAACATCATTTGGGAAATATTTAAAAGAGAAAAAAAAAATCAAAGGGGGTCTAATAATTCTGACTTCAACTGTATATAATTATCTTTTTATACAATAACATTCTAATAACATTGTGTTTGTTTGGTTTCAATAATAAATTGGCAAATAAACAAGTCAAGAACACTACAAAAATACCTTTCTTAGAGTTCATGTCTTGTTTTTAGTCCAAATATCAAAAAATTCTAAAACCAAGATGCATTTTCTAAGTGTTTTGAAGTGTTTTTCCTTAAAACAAGCAAAATAATCTGACAATGAGATAAGAAAAACATTCAAATTTCAATTGCGAAAACAAGATTAATTTTCTTTTTTTCTTTTTTTTCCCTTTAAAAAAAAAGAGATTATTTTGCCTAATTTATTGTCCAATTATTATGCTTGTTTTAAAGAATAATACAATAAATTTTTAACATTACTTCTGTAAACAGCTTGTGTATTTTCTATTTTCTTCTTGATTTAAGACTTTAGATATTTATACTAGAAACAAGACACAAACTCTGAATAAGAAAATCTTTTTTTTGCCATGAAGTAAATAAAACATACTTAAATGCTTAAGCACATTTATTACAACGCACCAGTTTGTCATACCTTCATAGCCTGTTGTCTGATAGAGAAATGCGTGATGTGTAGTTTACTATGACTTTAATAAGCTGGAATGTTGTCAGGGCTCCAGATGAGGGTTTATTGTTTCTTCCAGAGGTGCTGAGGGTTTGTGGATGGATGAGAAGGGAGGGAGGGTTGAGTCCACTGTAATTAAAGATGTGACCTGCTGACCTTCATTGGCATTGATATGAACAGTTATCTTCAAATCAACTGTAATTAAAACTGTTTACTGTAAACGGCCAGACTGCCATTTCACAATGTACCAATTTAAATAATATAAACCTTATTTCTACCTGTCTGTTTTTTCAACAAACGTGAATGCGTGGATTCATTTTGTTTTTCTAAAAGATTTTAACTCCCTATTATGTAACACTCTTTGTTTACAGCGTTACAAAACCCATTTCAAATAGCGTGTGATAAGTAGCAGATAACTTTTTGTCTATTAACTAGTAAAGTATGCCACATTATTGAGTTTCTTCTTCAAAAAAGTACCGTAAACAGATTATTTTTTCAAGTAACTAGTAATGCAGTATATTTTCTCTTATACACTGTAAAAAATTTATGTCTATTGAAGTTTTCCATATTTTGTGATTCATGTTTTTTTTTCTTCACTTATTTATGCTTTTAAATTGCATTATGGGATCTTAATCTTTCTTCCAGCAACTTTTAACCTTGAAAAGTTTAAAAAAGTGTCTTTTATGAACATTTTTAAAAGTTTGAAGTGATATATTGTCTGGGTTGGTGTTGTATATTACACTGCAAAAATCTGGTAAAGCTGCCAGTACATGATCTGCTATTTTACAAACTTAGTTCTCTACTGTATATGTTATTTCTTCAATAATATCTTGTCTCAGACTACTAAAATGTCAATAAAAGTCACTTTAATAAACTGCGGAGTTGAACTTTCAACATCAAAAGTCGACAGAGCAGTGATCAACATCCCATAATGCAATTCACAACCATAAATAAACGGAAAATACAGAATATAGAATCTAGATTATTTTTTTTTTAACTGTAGGAACATGTCTGACATACATTCATTTTCTTTTCGGCTTAGTCCCTTTATTAATCACAGCCAACTTATCCAGCATTTGTTTTATGCAGCAGATTCTCCAGGGCTGAAAAGGAGTCCCACTCTCTGAACAAGAGTGTTATATGTTACTTTTAAAAGTGCCTTTCTCCAACACCGAAAACATGCATGGCTTTCTTCTGAGAAGTAAATGATAAATGAATAATAATTTTAATTCACACAAATATACAAAGCATATTAGATGCATATTAAAATAGTATGTTTCAAAAATGACAAGATTAATTCAACATCATTTAGCATTATAGCGTATGTAAGTGAGAAGTTATTTATTACAATTTTATTTTTACGTTTTGCTGCAAAATTTAAATTTATTGATATTAAGCAGTCTACTAATACTCAAATGGACCATCAAAATAAAGTGTTACCATTTAATGAGGTAAAATCATAGTATTATTAGTTAGGTATGTACCTTAAAATATCAAATGTCATCAAATGATTCTAAAATCATTGTAAAAATGTATAATATTTTCAAATTTTTTGCTCAAAAAAGAATAACTCCTTAACAGGACGCTGTTCATCTTAATGTATGAAAATAAAAGTACAAATGTAGTACGGTTGTGTTGTTGTGATGCTTGAAAGCCCTTTTTTTGTCTATTACTCATTTATATAGTGCCAAATATGACACACAATATAAAAGACATGAACTCTCAGGATGTGTATAGTATTCGGTTCTTAAAAGCAATGATTTAAGGTGGATCAGCTCTTCTTTGTCAAACACAAACAGGTTGGATCATTGTCTGACAGGATTTACTTCCCCTAAGCTTTTCAAAGCTGCCAAAAACAGCCTATTCTCACACTCAGCAAGGTGCTTTCTCCATTAACGGCTTACATTCTCCAAAAGCCGATGTGTGGTTTTCTGAAACACGTTTCGGAAATGTCAGTTACAGCACTGTGTTTTGTTTACACTTGTCTCAATGTTTTAGAAACCATTATAATCTTTACCATTCACACAATATGTCAAACTGACAGCCGTTCCACCTAAAATCATTACACCTAACTGTTTTAGAGTTGGTAGGATGCATACTTTCTAAAGATTCATTTATATTGTTTTTAACTACCACAAAACATTTTTTCTCATTGTGGGGAAAGCCATGACCCCCTAATCCATGGACTTTGCACGAGCTGCTCTTCTATTTACGATAGTCTGATAAGGGCTGCTGGAATGCAGGGGTTTAGACATTTGACTGAAAGGGGGAATAAACTTTACCGGCTCTGTTTTTTGAAGGTTTCAGGCAGGAGTAGAATAAACACAGAGAGCACTGTGTTACGTTTAGTTAAGCATTAGGGTCTTGTGGACACCCCAGGGGTGTGGGGTAAGATGTGCCACCAACGTTACCCTTTAGGCAATGAGAAATAAGAGAGATTTAAATTTAAGGTTAATATGTGATGAGAAAACAACTTATTAACCCCAACCAAGAATAACAACTTATTAATACACAGTCATCTTACAACACAAATCCAGCCATTCTGTTGCCTATTGTTATGACATTTTTTTATGGTTCCATTATTACACAAATTGTTCTTTATAATGCTATTCATTCATTCATTTTCTTTTCAGCTTAGTCCTTTTATTAATGAGGGTTCGCCACAGCGGAATGAACCAACAACTTATCCAGCATATGTTTTTACACAGTGGATGCTCTTCCAGCTGCAACCTGGGAAACACCCATACACTCGCGAGCATGGTGACTTGCATGCAAACTTCACACAGAAAGGCCCAGCCAGGGCTCGAACCAGTGCCCTTCTTGCTGTGAGGCGATCATGTTACCCACTACTATACCGTGATGCCCTATTATGCTATTCAGATTTTCCAAAATAATTTATAAAAATTTATAAATCTTTAAAAATACCCGATGTAAATAGTTATGCATTGAAAGCAAATTGTCATGTAATTAAAAAAATTATAATTTATCACAAATTGTTTATTAGGGTAGCACGGTGGTTCAGTGGTTAGCACTGTGGCCTCACAGAAAGAAGGTCTCTGGTTCAAGTCCCAGCTGGGCCGGATGGCATTTCTGAGTGGAGTTTGCATGTTCTCCCCATGTTGGCATGGGTTTTCTCCTGGTGCTCCAGTTTCCCCCACAATCCAAAAACATGCACTACAGGTGAATTGAATAAACTAAATTGGCCGTAGTGTATAAGTGTGTGTGTGAATGTGAGAGTGTGTGAGTGTTTCCCAGTACTGGGTTGTAGCTGGAAGGGCATCCACTGCTTGAAACATATGCTGGAATAGTTGGTGGTTCAGTCCGCTGTGATAAATAAGGGACTAAGCAGGAGGAAAATGAATAATTGAATGAATGAATAATTGTTAGTAGTTTAGCAGGTCATCTGCATATATGGAATATATATTTAGACACTGGTTATTTTTTGACATTGATCATTGACATTTCACCAATGTGCAACAAGTTCTTAACATAAAGGGAACCATTAAAATACATGACAATATACTACAAAAGGAAACTTTTTTATTGACTGATTTCATGTACATATAACAATACCGACAACATCTCCACTCAGTCCATGAAAATGACAAAAAACGTGAAACTATGCATGTTGCGTTTCACAAAAATTAGCATTTTTAATTGTTTATAAAGCAGTTTGAAATCTGCTTTCAAAAGTGTGCTTTTAGACCCTTAAATTTGTGAACGAATGGCCAAAATGCATAAAAAAATCTCATTCTGTAGTAGTAGTTGTGCGTTAAAGGGATAGCTCATCCCGAAATAAACTAATATGAAGAGTTTAGATGCAAACACCTCTAAATGCCGTCTGAAATTTTCCTCTAAAATGTGCATTTTTATCAAGCTTCTGCGTGTATGTTCAGTAACATCACTTTTATGGCAAAGAATAAGTCCTCTTCCTGGTCTTTAAAGTAAAATATTTCAACACAAATAAAGGTGGATGAGAATAATGGTAATTTTCTATTCAAGATTCAGACGGCACTTAGAGGTTTTTGCATCTGAACTCTTCATATATACTTACTATTTTTGTGTGTTGAATGCGAAAGAAGATATTCTGAAGAATATTGGAAATAGTCACCATTGACATCCATAGTATAGGAAAAACATCTTTTGTATTCAACAGAAAAAAGAAACTCAATTATGTGACAAGTTAAGACTGAGTCCATAATGACAGGATTTACATTTTGGGTGAACTAATGAATTTATTGTACTAATAGAGCCTAGTAATTTGACAAAATCTTACCCCACTGTCCAGAATAAAAAAAACATTAGATTTTCTGGTAACACTTTCTTTTATAACCCGCAAAGTACAGCGTAAGTACACAATTGACATGTCAAGGACACAATTGACACGTGAAAAAACGTGTACTTTCCTGTACATATAATATAACTATAAAGAATGTATGCGTAGGTATAATGGAAGAAACTGTAATGCAACCAGACATGCAACACACAAAGTACCACGTAAGTATATTAAATTTACGGTGTACTTTTCTATGAATTGCAATGGAACAAACCATAATGTTTGGGTAACAAGAAAGGTAACAATAAGATATTCAACGCAAAGTGCCAGGTAGGAATATCGAATTTACGATGTACTTTTCTTTAAGTATCGTATACATATTGAGAATGATGCAAGGGTGGTGACAACCTAATGCAACCTGCGAACACCTCCATAAGTACATTAATAATAGTACCCTCAGTGCTTAGGTTTTATTTGGGATGTTTAATGTTTAAGGTTTACAGCCTGTGAAATTATGAAACCGTATTGTATAATGTACAGTATGTATTTAAAATCTGCAATTCAATATAAAAATATATTTCCATAGACTACTTACCTTATGAATGTTTACTCGTCGATCTCACCACTGCTATGTCTCAACATCACTATCAACAAATAGGCTAACTTTGCATGATATAGGCCTACCGTCAGGGCTCAATGCAGATTAAAACAGGCTAGCATCTTTACTGCTGTTTGCAGAGAGAGGGGATCCAACTGTTGCACTTCAGTGAAGGTATAGCTGATGTCTTTAGAGAAAAATGTAGTGTGTAATTTGGCCTTCAATCAATTAAAACTGCTGCTGTAGTTTCAGTTCTTACTGTTCAAATATACACTTGTGCGTTGAAGTCCTGCTTCTTCCCTCCTTGTTCCCTGTAGTTAAAGAAAGTGTGCTAAAAATTAAATAACATCTCCTTTCAAATGACATAATTACAGATGTCATAATTCATAACTGCGCATTTTCCACATCTTTGATCAGTGCTTTGAAATGACTTCAGTCATTCAGGGATCACTGGGAAAACATGTGTGAGGTTTGCGCTGATGCGACCACACACTGACAGCAGGAAGATACTAACATGCCTGGGAAAATATCTCTTTAAATCTGTGCTGATGACATCATCTGACTCACAGAGTCAATAAAGCTCACAGCTGCCCATACACCCCTCAGTGCAGATAGAAAATGAGAGAGGAGGAAATTACAGCATCCATCATTCAGATCCCAAACAGCAGGGTTAGTTTCCCTGTAAACAAACAAAGCAGGGATTTGCTTCCTTGTAAATGAGAACAAAAGGGATCATTTAGATGGCTTCAATTAAGAACAACGAGTTGTTCTTTTTTTAATAATGAGGATCAGAAAACGGTAAAGTTGAGAACAATGTGGTACAGTACAGCAGGAACTTCTTGCTCTTGACGTTTTAGGTGAGGTGGAAAAACTGAAGACGTTTAAATGGACATTAGTGTGTTTGTCAATGAAGCTGGCTTCAGCTAGTATGATTCTTTGTTGTTTTACATACTGGAAGTTTAAATCACATCACATTTCTCTTGATGTCTTTCCATGATTCAGCAAATTTATTAGATAGGATACATTTCAGTAAATTGTACTTACTCCCAGGGCCGTTTATATCGAAGTTAATATTTAGCTGCACCATTTTGGTGTTTCGTAAACATCTAATTGTTATGAGGTGGGTTGTTAGCCCAACACTCCACCCCCAACCTGGAGGACTAGGACATACCAGCCAGATCTCACGAGAAAACGTAAGTATTTTACGTTTTGTCAGGTTAGTGGCTAATTCGTATGAAATTGTACGATTTCAAAAAGGAGGCGTGGCACCTAACCCCACACCTAAACCCAACCGTCATTGGGGGATGAGAAAATTGTACTAAATCGAACGAATTAGATCATACGAATTCATACGAATTAGCCACTAAATCAAAAAGTTACGAATTGCCGTGAGATTGTGTTGGACATACACACATACACTACAGACAATCTCAATTCACCTATGGTGCATGTCTTGGATTTGTGACGGAAAGCACTCAGAGGAAACCCACACCAACACAAGGAGAACATGCAAACTCCACACAGAAATGCTAACTGACCATTTGGGGCTCAAACCAGCGACCTTCTTGCTGTGACCCGACATGGCTACCCACTGCGCCACCGTGCTGCCCCAGAAAATTGTAACATACTTTATAATTTAGTGATCCATTTTATGTTTTTTCAGTGTTCTTGTCTGTGATGTAACATGTGATAAAGAGGAAAGAGACATACACGCTAAAAATATTTAGGCCTAACAAATAAGATTTGTGTGCTGTGATTGCATATAAGATTTCCATTCATTTGGATGCATACGTTTAAAATAATTGAACAAAAAAACTTTATGTGATTGATATTTGTTAGTTAAACACAAATGAAACAAATAGGAACAAGATTTATGCAATAGTATCAATAAATCCAATGTGTTTAAATGCTTCTTATTAATTTACCTATTGTGCGGAATATGGAGATGTCTACATTTTGCCCCCTACTATAAACTGTAGAATTTGACTGATTGGATCTGGCTTTTTCTACATCTAGATATATTTATAACACATTCATTTCTTTAAATTGATTAAATCTAATAGAATTCAATTTAAACAGGTTTAGATTGATTCTAATGAATCTACATTTAAAAACAAACTCACAAATTAAATAAAAATAATATGGAGATAAAATTTTATCGTGATTCATTTTTTTGAGTGTATCATGCTCAGTTTATGAAGGACACATCATGCACAATCCCATCTAACAGGAAACATTCTAACATTCCTTAAAAGTTGTGTAAATGTTAGCACATAACATTATCAAATTATGTTCTGTATGTTCTTGTAACGTTGATAAAACCTTATTGACAATGTTTTTTTTATTGGAATTAGTTTTTAAAACATTCTTAAATTATTATAATGTGAATTGAATGTTCTGATAATGTTTCTAAACAAAATTTTGAGAATATTAATATAAAAATATAACATTAGAGTCAAATGTTATTAAGAAGTTTTGAATAATGTTATTATAACCAATTTTTGTTTTTTAATTTTTAAACATTCTAAGAACTTTTTTTTTTTAAATATAACTTAACTGTATAACTTAATGGGAACATTAATAATAAGCAACGTTTTTACAAACTAAAATGTTAGCTGGGATAGCCCCTCACTCTATGAAAGTCGAACAAGGCCATAAATTAAATGTAAAATTTGATTGTGTCAACATGTAATTTAGGTCAATGTTTCAACAAGTCCAGGAGCTCATACAATCACTGTGTTTAAGATTATATTTACATAAGCAACATACTTATACATTGGGATATCGTGTACATATACAAACTATGAAAGATAACATAATTATTGACATAAATATGTAAGTATATGCCTTTCAAAAGAAGCACCACCTCAGCAAGGTCAGACTTCATAAACTACATGTCTAGGGCACAGTAAATAAAGAAACGCTGTCCCTTTTGCACAGGCAAACCATATGTGTTGGCATGATTACCTTTCACACACTTTGTTCACAGACACTTACCTTTGTTTTCATGACATTTCTGTAACTCACGCACAAAGAAACATTTATTAATTTATTAATTTTCCTTTCCAGCATATGTTTTACGCAGTGGATGCCCTTCCAGCTGCAACCTAGTACTGGGAACCACCCATACACATTCATTCCCATACACAGACACATCACACACTATGGCCAATTTAGTTTATTCAACTCACCTACTTGTCTTTGGACTGTGGGGGAATCACCCAGAGGAAATCCGCTCAAACATCCACCTGACCCAGCCGGGACTTGAAGCAGCGACCGTCTTGCTGTGAGGCGACAGTGCTAACCACTGAGCCACTGTGCCACCTAGTATCTAATTATTAAACTGAAATACCTGTTCAGCATTTAGCCTCATTACTCTCTTTTATTAAATTCACATTGCCACAAATAATCAACTGCGACTAAATAGTGAACAAATTCAAGTTGCTTTGTTGCTTATGTAAACACAGGCCTTAAAGATATAGTTCACCTAAAATCAAAACACCGTCCGTCATTTACTCACCCTCATGCTGTTCCAAACCTGTATTACAGTCTTTTTTCTGTGCAGCATGAAATAGTCCTTCAGTCAATACACAAAACACAAAAAATACAATAATAACACTACAGAATGTGCATCTTTTGTGTCCTGCAGAAGAATGAAACCCATACACTCATATTTTCATATAAATATCGACCGCCTGAAGACAATCCATCTTTTTTGATCAGTTTCACTTTAATAATCAAAATGATAATTCACCCCAAAATGAAAATTCTTTCTTCTGTTGAACACAAAATGAAGTTTTTTATAAACTAATTTCGAGACCATCGAGACAATCATTAGCCAATTCATGATTCACCAATCAGACGATTCCTAAAGCCATGCTCACACTGTGAGATTTCAGCAAGGATTTTGTCATCTGAGACAAATTTGGGAACTCCTAAAAGATTCCTGAAATCCTAGGCTAAAATCTGTGATCTTTGATCTTTATTTTGACATTTTCACAGACAGCTCTGGCAGTGTCAGAAGATTTCAGACACTTTCCTGCAGTGTGATAACAGTTGCGATGAGCGACAATCCAAGAGCCAATAGGCGCTCCGAATTTGATGATGCAATCTATGCGACAAATCAAATGACCGTGTGGAAACGTCAAAACAGTTTTTTTCTTCCTGGTTTAATTATTGAGACACGCCGTGTGTAAAATTGCCGCTACAGATTGTTTATGTTTGCTGTGAGGAATCATTTCAGAATGTGGGATAGTGAAAGTGTCATGGTTGAATGATTTCAAACTCCAGGAGCGTTTTCTTTTGTGTTTTGCACATCTTCGTTGTCGTTCAATCTGACTTTATGACAGCTGAGATCTTACAGTGTGACATGGGAACCATGTTCGTGCAGTCTGATATGCTAAAATCATTCAGGATTATAAAAAATCTCGCAGTGTGAGCTGGCCTTAAGTCACTATAAATACCCTAAGTTCCATATCACAGCCATCTTCATTTTGAAGAATCCCCCCATCCGCCCCTACTCCTCCTCCTTTTCTAGATGGGTGGCACGGTGGCCCAGTGGTTAGCACTGTTGCTTCACAGCAAAAACGTCACTGCTTCTAGTCCTTACCAAGCCAGCCAATGTTTCTGTGCGGAGTTTACACGTTCTCGATGTGCTTACGTGGGTTTCCCCCAGGTACCCCAGTTTCCTCCCACCGTCCAAAAACATGCAACTTAAGTTAATTGACTAATCCAAATCGGCACCATAGACATGCTCCCAGTAAGTAGTTATCTCTTAAGAGAAATCATTATCTGTTCATTAGCTACTACAGCAGGGGAGTTCTCGAGATCTACCTGAGCTCAAACTCCCCTCTCGCCTTGCAAACGGGAGGAAGCCCCGGGCTCAAGGATCTTATGAGCTCAGGGCTCTCTCCTGGGACAGCATGCCAAACACACTTTACAATCAATCATCAGCTAAGTGTGAACTCTTGAAATAAAAAAAAATTGAAAAAATGCTGATGTCCAGCATAGATTGACTTCCACAATAGTTATTTGTATAAGTCAATGGGTGACTATAACCAAAATTCTTCCAAATATCTTCATTTGTGTTCAAGAGAAGAAAGAAACACGAAAAGGTTTAAATATCACATGATGGCGAATAAATGATGAAGTCATTTTCGGTTTTGGGTGAATTATCCCATTAAGGTTAAGAGCTAGAAAGGGAAACATGGGCCAAAGGTCAACTTCCATGTGACCCATTTGTGACTGACCCATGTAGGTCAGACTGTGCTCTGCAAGTCCAGACTTGGCTGAGGTAATTTAGGACAAGCAACAATAGCGAAAAAACATTTCCCAATCCGTCAAACCCTCCAAATCCTTTCTGCCCCAGGGCACCAGTCTGTGAAAGTTTAGTCAACACATTGTCAGGGGAGGTGATACATGCTGAACATAAGCCAGACATTTTTCTCTCCGCCTCTCACTTTATTATTCCCATTTAATTCAGAAATGGGTCTGAGAACCATTTTGTCAGTCTGCGTTTGAAAATGCGATCACCACAGAAAATCTGTTTTCACTTCCAGAATTCTTGGAAGACGGTATTTCCAACATGAGGGGAAAAAAGAAAAGCAGGCTACACAATCAGAATGATAGTGGTAAATAAATCAGATCTTGAATGACATCATTGGCAGGACTGACATCATCCGAGTGGCTCCTGCCAAAAAAATGAAGTAACCCTGACTGAGTGATTAACAGCCTATAATAATCAGTCACGGGAACTGTGTGTGACACATCAGATTCTGCCATGAGCTGTTCATGAAACTATAGCTGGTCTGGTCTTTATACTGTAATTGGGTTATGAATACAAACCTGTTTGTTCTTTAAAACCCTGGTGTTTCTGCATCTTGAGAACCACAGATAACTCCTGCCAAGATGTAATTCAAAACATCTTGATGAGATGATACCGCTGTTCAATAACACTAGTTCTATTAGTTAAAGTTACTTTATGTACATGAACTAACAATGAACAGTACATTTATTATAGTCTTTATTCATTCTTGTTAACTATGCATCAACTAATGTTATTACATGGTTGTCTGGAATACTCAATTCTGATTGGTCAGCCATAACATTCGCAGGGTCAACCGGGAACTTTAAATCAGCTTGACCTTCAATGAATAAGTTAACATGTACACACAGTACTTACGTCCACACTCATAAGTATCTGCTTGTCTGTCACGTCACTGTTTTTGACAGTTTGGCTCAGTCATGTGAATAAATAATATGAGAATGGGAATTATTTTCATAATGTTTTCATTTGTAACCTTTAAAACTTGTAGTGCAGCGTTTTAGTGTAAACATAACCTTAATTAGGTCAGGTAGAATCTATGGGTTCTATCATACAACCGGCGCATTAAGGCACAAGAAATGTTTGGCGCGATTTGTTGCTATTTTCAGACCTGCGAGGCTGTAATTTCCACGTTTTGCACCACATTGTTTAAATAGCAAATAAATTTCCAGTCTTAAATATAAAAACATAAAATATTTTTTAATCTTTAAGTCCTTTGGAACTGTGAGGGTGAGTAAATGATAATTTTAGGGTGAACTAATAAAGTAAGATTTGATTTGAAAGTTGATGTGATAGCAGAACCTCACTGAAGAACTCTTATTGGATTTGGTTCTTGAGTTCCTCTCTCATTCCTTGGCAATTAAAAGAAAGTTATTGGTGTCTCACTAAATGTTTGTTATATCAAAACATGGTTTCTGGGTTATCTAAAGCACACTACATAAACCATTTATTAAACACTTTCAAACAGAACTTGAGGAACTTATAAGATGTAATTAATGGCATCAGTCTGAAACTAAATTTTGGTTTTGATTGAAGCCTACTTTAAAGGGGTCCTATAATGTTATTTCATGAAGTCTTGATTTTGATTTGGAGTATACTAGAACATGCTTTCACGAATGATGCTTTGAAAAAACATTATTACAATACATTTCTTCCCAGCCTGGCACAAACGGATGGACTAGTTCCGGGTTTAATGAAGACATGCCTTCTGAAAAACTAAAGCATGTGTAGACAGCAATGATAATCATTTTACACATAATCTGATGATCTGTGTTATTCACATTATAAACACACTGTTTAGGTAACTAAACATTTACTTTATTCTTTTCCCAGTTAATCAGCCACTAGCTTTCATGTGTTTTGGGAAAAGTTGATGAATTCATCGTTGGATTTGCTCTTCAGTGTTTGGACTCTCAGTAGTGATTATTAAACCACACTGAACTGAGCTAAACTGAACTGAACTTAAACACTACAAACTGATCTACACTGTTCCAACTTACTATGACCTTTTATGTGAAGCTGCTTTGACACAATCTACATTGTATAAGCGCTATACAAATAAAGGTGAATTGAATTGAATTGAATTGAACTGTGATCTCTCCAGTGCAGCACAGGCTATCATGGTGGCATCCATCAGCTGTCATAGATAAAACTACTGTTATCATTATTAAGATGATGAAACAACAAAATACATGTTCTTGCACACATCTGAGAATTGGAATATCTGATATTTCACAATATAATCAATTTGAGCTGAGAATATTGGACAAGGGGTTGCGCAAAATGTTTGCACACACAGATATAGCAGGACGTATCAGATTGGTAGAATGTTATTGTCATTTTGACCCTCTCAACCCCACATCCATTTAAATTCCCATAGGCAGACTTACTGTATGCCGTTTTCTGACATCATTAGGCCCGGAAAACATCTCTTGGTAGTCCAAATGAACCATTAATTGTAGTTTTTGAAAAGAGAATAAAAAAAAAACTCAAAAAAGAGATCACTTTTTGATTTTGTAGATCTTTTCTATTCCTAAACATTCACACACTACATCCTGACTAACACTGGAAAAGTGAAAAAACATAATAGGACCCCTTTAAGGCAATATTCATCTGTCAATATGGTTTTATGGCTAGTCGTAAAGCCATTGCAGCAGCCTGTGACCTCAGCTGTAACCTGGCCTGAAATTCTTCCGAGGGTCATTGGTGACCTGTGTTCACCCTTAATTGTTCACCCAAATAGTATTTACTCAACCTCATGTCCTTCCAGACATGTGATGCTCTTTCCTCTACAGAACACAAAAGAAGATTTTCTTTGGGGAATACCAGCACTGAACCATTGATCTCCATTGTATAGGGGTCAAAGGTGAAAAGGTGTTTACAAGCATTAAAGCAAATTCTAAAACAGCCTAAATTTGATTTATTTTTATATCTGACTACCTGACTAAATAATGACTTCCAAAAAAAACCCTTATGAATCTCATCAGATGTATAGAACAAGAATAATTTGATGACATTAAGGGCAAGATGTGTATGGTGCGATTTGTTGCTATTTTCAGATCAGCACACATATTGCATCATGTTGTTTAAATAGCTAATTCATTTGCGGAACTTTGTGGACTCATAGGTGTGCTAGTCTATAAAGGAGGTGTGTTAAGGCGCATTGTTGGCACGTTGTTATTTTGAGAAACTGAAATAGACTGCACCATTGACCATTGTACTAAAAGTTGGCTTCAAGTCCAGCGCAGAATGCATTAGGTATGTGCCTATGCAGGTCCAAATGCTTACTCAATGCCTAATACACATAGGATGTATAGCAATACACAAATATCTTTGCAAATGAAAAATTAAAGGAATAATTAAGGATTAATTATTATTTTCTACATAAATATAAAAACCTTTTTCATCTCGGGGGGCTTTTTTCAGTTTATTCATGATAATTTGCATTTGTATAATGTTATTATTAGCCCTATTATGTGCATATTTACATTTGTTTTAATAAAAATAAATTTTGATTTGTCCATCTGTCAGGTTTAGGAGACCTATGCATTACCATATGGCATAAGAATAAGATGTATGTTTGAATATAACTCAGTTTTTTGACCACACTTCATTATTATTGTTCATTTATTTGTTTGCTGGA
Source organism: Danio aesculapii (assembly GCF_903798145.1). NCBI lineage: Eukaryota > Metazoa > Chordata > Actinopteri > Cypriniformes > Danionidae > Danio > Danio aesculapii. The sequence goes on along the minus strand of NC_079459.1, from coordinate 6,257,832 downwards.
AATTAGAACTGAATTTAGAAATAGTTTTGAAACAAATCTTTGTGTTTAACAAATGAAATGAAATATATAGGCTAATGGATGTCTTCGGTGGAGTGAGTACAACACCATTTCCTTTTCCATGAAAGTAAAGGAGTAAAGAGTAAAAGTAAAGTAAAGAGAAAGTAAAGAGGCTGAATGGAGGAGGCTCGTTCTTTATCCTCGTGCTGTAGAGGGTCTGTCTAACTGTTTTCTCGCTAGTGAAGCCTTTAGTTTTTCCACCTACACAGTCCACCATAGCAAATGGGCCATGGCATGACGCAACTGACTCTTACAGGTAATAGAAGATGACACTCTGATTGATTTAATGCAGGTCATGCTCAAAACACACCCATAACTCATCAAGTGAATAAGCACAACCCTGTTAGACCATGCATCAGGGCGCAAACAGTATTTTTCCATCCTTAAAAGAGCAAAAGTGGATTTGGACATGCTCTTAATGTTTTTGCACCATGTGCTTTAGACTTTGCGCCTAGATCGTTAAAATAGAGCCTTTAATGACTAATTTGTCTGGCACACATTTTCCCAGCGCACACTGAAACAATTGATTCATTGGATTTACTAATAATTTAAAGGTAAGTGGGTGCAAATGATTTATATGGGCTGAATTTAAATCATATAATTATAAATGTAAATTCTAAATATAATTATAATTATGTAAATATAAATTGTTTGCAACCACTTACATTAAAAAAAATTGTAATTCCAATTCCATTGTAATTCCACTAATTTCAGTGTAGGATAAAGAGTGTATTTGTGTGTTTACAGGCTAGATAAACACAGAATGTGAAGGGTCATAACTCTCTATCACTCGAAAACTTGCAATGTCGAATGCCAGAGCAGATGTTAAGCCGGCTCCAAATCTCAAGCATTGGACTAAACAAACCCTTGCAAGAGATTTCTTTAAGAGATCCATGCATCATAGTCAACATCACTCTTCTAGGGTTATTCATCATTTCATATGGGTCAAGAAAGACAAATGGTTGTCTTGTGGTGTAACACTGGTCTTGTTCTCTTCCTGCAGAGTAACGGCTCAACGAAGTATGGAAGATGCTGAGGAGATTGAGAGAGAAAGGCGCCGTCGTGCCCGGGAGGCTTTCCGAAATCAGCACAGCCTGTCTGGATCTGCTGGATCCCCTCAGGACAGCGCAAACCCACCTGAGGCCAGCCTGTAAGTGTGGACGTCATTCTGTTCGATGCACTTCATCTGGTATTTGTTAGGCTTGTTTTGTAGCCTGGCAGATTTCCATTTGAATATAGCTTGCAGTATAGGCTTGCAGTATGTCTGGTTCTCATTGAGGGTTATTCTGCCCAAGAGCTGTCCAGTTAGGCAGAAGGAGATTGTCTGACTGACACGTATGGCAAATGACTGCTGTTTGCTTCATTTTTGGGTCAAATAATGTATAACTGAGAGAAGATTTTTAAACAGAACAAACTAATTTCTTTGGTCTTTGGCATGATGACATGACATGATGTTTGACTTGTTATTTTGAAAGATACTAGTATTTAGCTTAAAGTGCAATTCAAAGGCTTAATTGGGTTGACTAGACAAGGAAACACTCCATTTCTCTGGATTTGAACATTCTTTAAAATATTTCGGATTATGTAAGTGCATATGTCAGCAAATATATAACCCTTATTATATATTATTATTTTTTTAATTAAAAAATCGTACATATTGTTCCTTTCTTGATAGACCTAAAAAATAACCGTCGCCTTACAGCAAGAATTGCTGGTTCGAGTCTCGGCTGGGCATTTGTACGCGGAGTTTGCATGTTCTCCACATGTTCGCGTGGGTGCTCCAGTCCAAAGACATGCACTATAGGTGAATTGAATAAACTAAACTGTCCATAGTGTATGAATGTGTGTGTGTGTGTGTGAATGAGTGTATGGGTGTTTCCCAGTACTGGGTTGTTGCTGGAAGGGCATCCGCAGTGTGAAACATATGTCGAAATAGTTGGCGGATCATTCTGCTGTGGTGACCCCTGATAGATAAGGGACTATGTCGAAGGAAAAATTAATAAATTGGATTTGTAATATATATTTTTAATTAATTCAGATATAAAGGGGGAAAGGCCTGCATGGTGGCTCAGTGGTTTGCAGTGCCGTCTCACAGCAAGAAGGTTGCTGATTCGAGTCCCAGTTGGGCTTGTGTGGAGCTTGCATGTTCCCCCCTTCTTGTCGTGGGTTTCCTGCGTGTGCTCCGGTTTCCCTCAAAGTCCAAAGACATGCGCTATAGGTGAATTGGATGAACTAAATGGCTATAGACCATTTCAATGTGCTCATGTCATTAGCCAATGAACATTTCCTGCTTGTTATCAAACTATTTCATAACTTTAAAAAGAGGCAATTTAATCATAATTTACTGTTAAAACAGCTATCATTACATTATTTCTTAATATGTGGCTCTTTTTGGATTCTTTAGTGCTTTAGAAATTAAAAATGTAAAACAGGAAATACATTGGGACTATTGTTTTTGTTTACATCCCTCAAAAGGGTCTATAGTGTGTGTACAGTATGTGAGAGTGTATGGATGTTTCCCAGTACTGGGTTGCGGCTGGATCTGCTGCATAAAACATATGCTGGAATAGTTGGCGGTTCATTCCGCTGTGGCGACCCCTAATAAATAATTCTCTAAGCCGAAGGACAATGAATGAATGATAAAGGGAGAAAACAGCACCATTGATTTATAAGTTGGGGCTTTAGAAAAGTTTAGTTTAGTTTTCTTTTTTTGTCAACCAAACACACATGTGCATAGGTACAGTGGCACGGCTGTTCTCTCATCATGACCTAATCTCTGAAGAATTTAAAGCAGGCACGCTTATGGAACAGCATTTATGTCATATACCACACAATACGTCTTTGCTTTTACTCTGAGAAACTTTTTACATGTGTGAAGATAAACACAGCTGTTTGAGTCAACCTGTTTAACCAAAAATAGGCTGTCTAGAGCCCCTTTGTAATTATCTTTGATCAGAGAAGATTTAGAGGCTCACTCTTGGCTTAGAGACGCATGAATCATTTTCCAGACTTTTTAGGTCAGTTTAACATGGAAAGAGGTTTTTCGGTAATGCCAGAGCAAGAGTTTTAAAACTAGTCTTAAACTCTTTTCCGCTGAATTATATTGACCGATTGTTGATGTCCAGTCGTTACGCTTTGCTGAAAATCTGCTTTAATAATCTTAAGGAATGTGCTTTGCATTCCTTTCCGGCAGCTCCTGGGCAGATGAAATAGATTTTAACTCAAGGCTTTGCAATGAATAGAAAATAGGGAGATGTGTCTGTAAAAAAGCATTTCCTTTTATCTCTATTTTAAGCTATTCATTCAATCCAGGTGTGTGTGTTCAAACCTTTTGTGACCCTTTGAATAATCCCTTACACAAATTTACCCTGGTAACCATACCATGAATGGGTCAGATACTGGACACTCTTATCTAAAGTAAACAAAAATACATTAAAACAAGCAGTGCATACATACAATGACCTTATATCAAGCATAAGTAAACAAAATGGGATCACACGTTGTTTCAATGTACAATTCAAGCTATAAACAAACCCTTAACTTAGCCTATTAGCTCAATAAATTACTTATTAGCTGCTTATTAATATTCAATTCAACTCATCTTTATTTGTATAGCGCTTTTACAATGTAGATTGTGTCAAAGCAGCTTCACATAGAAGATTATAGTGAATTGAAACAGTGTCAGTTCAGTTTTCAGAGTTTAAGTTCAGTTCAGTGTGGTTTAATATTCACTGCTGAGAGTCCAAACACTGAAGAGTAATCCATCGATGAGCAGCTCTACAAGTCCCGAACTATGCAAGCCAGTGGCAATAGTGGCGAGGAAAAAATATGTGAAAGTGAAGGATAATAACCTCGAGAGAAACCAGGCTCAGTTGGGCACGACCATTTCTCCTATGGCCAAACGTCTTGTGCAGAGCTGCAGTTTAGGAGGCTGGAGAACACTGGACCTCAGCAAAGACTCTTTTGTCCCTGGAGTCTCACAGGAATCAGACTCATGCTCTCTACTCCTCCATGACCACCACAGTAGCTGTTCGGAATACGGCCTGGTCCGAGATTGTGGAAACCTTGGGGTCATCTCTTCACAGGTCTTGGATCGCATCAGTGGCGCTGCATAGTCTCTGGGGACCTCGGGATGAGTATCCCCAGGTGTAAATAGAGCATAAAGAGAATAATTAGCATATCTTCTGTTCATAGAGTATATAAATGAGATGCGTGGAGCACATTTATGCATCATTCTGCTATGTGATGAATTGAGTGTATGCTTTTCTAAAAAGATAGGTCTTTAATCTAGTTTTGAACTGAGAGAGTTTGCCTCGGACATTATCAGGAAGGCTATTTCAGAGTTTAGGAGCCATAAATTAGAAAGCCCGACCTCCTTTACTCGACTTTGCTTATAATATGAAGTAAGGTAGTAGTTAGGTTTTGGTATTGGGCAGGATTAGAGATGTAGAGTTAGATCATACTTTATAAGTGCTAGAAGAGTTAATATCGTAATAAGGCAAGACTTTAAGTAACATTTCTCACTATTAACTATTAACACTATTACCCTTAACTAGTATTACGCTTAGATCATAGAATAATTTAGCTTTGGACCAACCTAAAAATACTTTAATTTGTTCCAGCTAAGTTTATAAATTTCCCTCTAATTAGTATACTGTATAGCTTTGTCTTATTTGAAACTGAAAATATAGAAACATATATATTCTGCACAAGGAATAAAAAAATGCATGCATTCACTCAAAGGTAAAATTGTTATAAAATGTATAGACCATGATTTAATTGAATTACTTTGGTTCAAATTAAAGAGCCCCTATTATGGGTTTTTGACAATGACCTTACATGCAGTGTGTAACACAGCACTAAGTGAATGAAAACATCCAGCTGAGGTTTGAATCTGAAAGTGCACCGTGTTTAAAACTATTGATTCTTTAACGAAATAGTCAACTCAGAGTCTAATAAATGAATTGTGTTCGAATATTTTTCCTGAATGCGTTGACGTCGGTACATCACCAAATATGTAGTACTGGATCAGGTAAAACGTGAAAGCGCCTTTCCTTTTAGACTCTAGCAGAGCACGGGGGGTCACGGGACTGATCATGACACGAAGATGATGATCGCTGACAGATGGGATTCGGCTGCTGAGAATAAAGTGTTAAAGTTCATTATTATAACAAAACCACAGTATAGCGGACCATGTGCTGTGTTTGTTCCTGTCATTTTTCTGATGATTTATACAATAACTTACGCTGCAATGTGGGATTCGTCGGCCAATTGGTATTAAAGAAAGGAGCAGCAGAGACTTTTATGTATGGGAGTTTGTCGTGGGAGTCGTTGAGACAATTAGGTGACAATAAATGCATATTATAAGACAATGAAAGTGTTTTTTAACCTTGCATGCATATCAGCCTGCTGTTGGAGACTCCCAAAACCAAAGTATGACATTTATAATGCAAAATAAGAGCTTTTTAAAATGAAAATCTAAGTAAAATTGTACTTTGGACTTAATAATGCTATATTAAATACAAATAATGTTAGGCTACACTGTAAAAAATGCTGGGTTCCACTAGGCATGGGCCGGTATAAGAATCTGACGGTATGATAACCTTGGATAAAAATATTACGGTTTCACAATATCACGATATTGTGATTACTGCTCTAAAATGTGTTTTTTTTTATGTCTGGGTACAAAACAACAAACCTTTTCCTCATTGAACATAGTATATTTTATTTTAACATTTAAAATAGTTTGAAACAATAAACATGTCAGGCTAAATAATTAATTTAAGTCATTAATTTCTGCTGTCTCCATTAGATTTCTTTACAACTTTACAACAAGGCATCTTTGGATATCTTTCTTTTCTTTGAATATAAAGTAAGTCACTGCACTGTTCAGGTCTACAGCATGCTTTTATGTAGGTTTTAAGCAATTTGTTTCTCAAATGTTTCCTGAATCAAGGCCTGACCAGTAGCTTTTGGTGTGGAGGGTTCTTTTCTGCTGGAGATACTGTTGCCCTAAAAAAACTCAATAAAATAGTCGTAAAAAACATGCAAAAGAAAAAAGCAAATACCTCAGGAAAGGTATAACAGAACATTTTAATGGTTTTAAAACCTTGATTTTTTTTTTCAAAAGCGCGGTAAACCTTATAACCTGTAATCGTCCCATGCCTAGGTTCCACACAATTTCATCATGTTGTCCCAACACAAATCTATTAAATTAATCATTTTTACACATTTAAGTGGATTGAACATAAATCAATCAAGTTGTAAATGTTGTTGTTTTAATTTCTTGTTGTTTTAAAAAAGTAGTTTGAACAAAACAAACGTTTTTGAGTGCTATTGTGTATGTTATTTTATTAAAATGACAAAACTCTAAAATTATCAAAACACTATTTACTAGTGCTTCAAACATGTTTCTTGTCAATACTGAATCTGGTTGCCCCTGTAAGCGAAACAAAACAACAACAAACAAGCGCACGTCAGATCCTCACACGCACCTCAAACATCTGTTTCCAGAGGAGCATGTTTGAAGTCGGCCTTTGTTGTTAATAGGCTGGCACAGGCACTTCAGCACATAGTTACTTTCAGCAAAGTAACGCCATCACAGGTGCATGGGCCCATTAGGTGCTTTCACCAACTCCAACTCTTTATGCCTGACTGACTGTTAACTTGCCATGGATGTAATTATACAGGTCTGCTCTCGTGCTTGTAAAAAGATCCAATGTCACACATAAATCTGAGCCAGAACCACAAAACGAGTCGTAAGGGTCAGTTTTTTGGAAATTGAGATTTATGAATGATAAATAGGGTTTTCATTGATGGTATTGTTTTTAGGATAAGTCAGTCATCCAATATTTATTCGAGATAGGGGAGTGTGGGGAACAAAGTAACGTGGGGTCAAATGTAACACAGAGTTTTAAGGTATTTGCTCAGGGTTAACCATGGCATGCTTCCGAGGATTTCACCACAGTGTCGGCAGAATTATGGAAAAAGTTCGGTGAATTTTGGATGAGAAACACAGGGGAAACCATTTTTGCAGCATAAAAGTATTTTTATTGTAGTCAATATTTTTTTATTTTAAGTATGTGCATAAAATCTTATATTGTTGTGATTATCATCCTCTAGGCTAAAAGTTGAAACCATTTTGAAAGATGTAAAAAACCCCACAGTGACTTCTAGCCAGTTTTGAGGAAAACAACACAGTGGGGTTAGTTGTAACGGGGTGTTACAATTAAGCCACACACTGTTGGACATCAACTAAACTATCAATATATATATATATATATATATATATATATATATATATATATATATATATATATATATATATATATATATATATATATATATATATATATATATAATTTTTTTTTTTTTTTTTTTGTAATGTTAAATACTTTTTAAATAAAAAAATGTTTTTTAATAGAAAATATTTTTTTATTAGAAAAAAAATATTTTATTGCTAATAATACAAATAAATGCATTGTATATTAATGGATAAATGGATAATAATGCAAATAAATGCATTGTATAATAATGGATAAATGGATAAAAATGAAAATAAATTCAAATGTGTTTATTCAATAAACAAATAACTAAATAAACATACTGTGCTATGTAGAATAAAAAAGAAACGAGCCAATTACTGAGGAAATCGAGCTCCTATTTAAAGTAAACTGAGTTTAAATTGCCCAGCAGGTGGGGTAAATAGTAAAATTTTTACTCCTGGCACCTTTGGCAAAACTGCACAGAAACCATAGTTCTGGCGATCATAATTTCAGTGTTCATTTGTAGGAGAAGCTTGTGTGTTATTGGTAAAAAAATGGTTTGTCTAACCCCATTACTTTGTTCATTAGTAGACCAAAACCAAAACGTGTTCCTTTGTGCCCCGTTCTCCCTGACACTACTTGAAAATCTGAAAGGTTCCAAAAAATATTTTTAGCAATAATAATGATTTAGTAATTTTTGATTTAGTAATGATTAAAAAACATTCTAATCAAAGCAAATTACTAAACAAACATCTAAAAAAAATCTATTTTTGATAAACTTACAGAAGAATTTTTACAAAAACTAGATAATTTTGACTTATACACTGAAAAAATTACACTTTGAATCAATTTAACAAAAATTACTGTAATTTGTTACAGCTAAATGTTTTAGTTTTTCTTAAAGCATATCAGACAATCAAGTATAATTCATTTCAAGAGAGTGTTTTGCTAATGTATTTGGATTTTTTATTCATTCGGTTTTCTTCAGCTTAGTCTCTATTTTAGAGGTCGCCACAGTGGAATGAACCGCCGACTATTCCAGCATATGTTTTACGCAGCAGATGCCCTTCCAGCTGCAACCCAACACTGGGAAACACCCATATGCACTCATCTACAGACATACACTTTGGACAATTTAGTTTATTCAATTCACCTATACAGTTGAAGTCAGAACTATTAGCCCCAGAGCACCTGGAGGAAACCCACGCCAACACAGGGAGAACATGCAAACTCCACACAGAATTGCCATCAGGCCTAGCCAGGACTTGAACCAGCAACCTTCTTGCTTTGAGGTGTTAGTGCTAACCACTGAGCCACTGTGATGCCACATTTTTGGATTTAATATTTGAAAATAAGTTTTTTTAATGTTACATGTTATGATGATGGGGCACGGTGGTGCAGTGGGTAGTACATTTCCCTCACAGCAAGAAGGTTGCTGGTTTGAGCCCCAGCTGGGTCAGTTGGCATTTTTTTGTGGAGTTTGCATGTTCTTCCTGTGTTGGCATGGGTTTCCTCCGGATGCTCCGGTTTCCCCCACAGTCCAAAGACATGCACTATAGGTGAATTGAATAAGATAAATTAGCCAGTGTAGGTGAGTGTGTGCAAGAGTGTATGGATGTTTCCCAGAGTTGGGTTGCGGCTGGAAGGGCATCCGCTGTGTAAAACATGCTGGATAAGTTGACGGTTTATTCCACTGTGGAGACCCCTGATTAATAAAGGGACTAAGCTGAAAAGAAAATGAATGAATGAATGATATGATGATGTTCAATGCTCATACATGTACATATATACATGTTGTTAACTTTAATAACTCTGCTAATAAGTGTGCTGTTTCTTTCAGCTTTGAAAGTGAATTCAAACCCACCAGTCCCATTGCTCTGGATGAGGATGAAGGTTTTAGCGACTGGACCCAGAAGCTGGAACAGAGAACACGGCTCAAAATGGAAGAGACGGCCAATGGAGAGAAGTTGCAAAAGGAGAAGAAAAATGTAAACACAAGACCTAAACAAATAGAGAAGAGCAGTTATACCAGCTCTGTAGAGCATCATCAAACTCAGGACAGAGGAGAAGAGAAGAAACGTCCAGACAGTATCACTAAGAATCCAGTGGAGATCAGTGAGAGGCTGAACTCTCAGAGACCAGAGGATTGGCTTGACCACAGCAAAAGAAGACCAGAAATAAACCCCCCAACGGAGAATAAGGTGTCAGAAGCATTACAGTAGTAGAAATAATATTTTCAGCATTACAGAGCATTACGCAGCATGTCTAAATCAATGCAATCCCTCACAGATTAAAGAGGAGAGGAAGGAGGTGAAGGTTTCATACACATCCAAAGTCTTTCTACAGCAAGAGAGGATTCCTAATGGCAAAGCAGAGGCAGCGCCAGAGGAAGCGACATCACATCCAGTCAAAACCAAAAGATCACCTAGGTAACCAGAATATTTTTTATTATATATATATATATATATATATATATATATATATATATATATATATATATATATATATATATATATATATATATATATATAAACAAAGAGCATAGAATCACCAAGAGGCAACACTTTGTTGCTATTTGAGAAACAGCCACTAGGTGCGTGTTGAATAAATCTTCACTCCGTTAAACAGAAATTGCAGGAAAAAAACGGGGGCTAATAATTCTGACTTCAACTGTATATAAATATATAGGGAAAAGTACTGTATGAAAGGTATAGTAAATAGAATCAAACTAAAAAATAAACAAATCTTTACATAATCTTTTTGAAATGCACAGAATAACTGCATATAGGTAAATGTATAGCCTTTCAAATACTGTAAGTGTATTTTAATAACAGTATAGAATAACAGTATAGAATCTGGTCCATTTAAATTTAGAGTCTTATGTCATTTGTGTTATAGACATGACCTAATGCTGAAGCTGCCAAAAAAAGTATTTGCCAGGAAGCTTTCTAAAGGGCTATTAAGGGAGTTAGTCAATATCTGGTCTTGTATATCCAGACTTTTAACTAATACCGTAAGGTTTGGCTCACTCTAATGTTTATTCTGGCCTAGAATTACCCACTTTAACAAAAAGAGACATTTAATGAACATCTAAAGCTACCAACCAGACATTTCGGCTTAGGAGGTTAGGATAGTATGTTTATAATTGTGTGAAAAAATAATCTCTTCAAACAATCAAACACCAAATGATTGACTTATCGCAGTGCAAACGTAAAACTTACATGACTAACCTCAATCTTATTACTATTCCACAGCAGAATTGTAGATACCAATCAGGCCTTTGAGAATAAGAAAGACACGCATGGTGGCCTGGAGACAGAGCTGAAGCTTGAGAAGATTAGACGTAGCCATCAGGAAAAAGAGAATCAGGAAATGGAGCATCTACGGCAGCGCCAAGCCGAGGCTGAGCTAGAGCTGGAGGAACTGAAGAAGAAGAGAGAGGAACGGCGCAAAACCCGTGAAGAAGAAGAGCGGAGGAGAGAGGAAGAGGAACAGCAGAAACAAACCAAAAAAGAGGTGGCTGAGTTAAACAGAAATACTAGCCTATTCTATTTTGGTTGTGGTGTAAACCCAATGGGGAAACAAACCAATGAAATAAGTTCATATGAATATTTTAAAAGTTCAGAAACAAGATAAAAGGTGAACTTGGAAGCAGATTTTTGGAATGGAAGCAGATTTTGAAGAAATTAAGTGCTGAAATGAAGTGAATGTGTGTGATTAACAGGGAGACATAAAATAGTCTGTACGTTTATTTTAGTAGGATTTACAGAGTTTATGTTCTGCTGGAATTTGTTGGCCTACCATCATAATGGAAGAAGAGTAAAGCCTGTGGTTTAGTTGAGAATGGGTTGAAAGGCAAACTTTAAATGGGACCTATTATGCAAAAATCAGTCTATAAGGACACCCAGACTCTTAACCTGTTTAGAGGGATAAATAGAACAGTTACCAATAGAAAGGGCAAAGCTGTCAGTTTTGGAGAGTGTTGATTTAGTACCAACTATTGATTAAATAGTTAGCAAACCCTTAGTTTTTGAACTATTTAATTAGAGAAAATTAACAAAGAGTCAAGATTTGATTTCTGCTAAGCAGACTGTAGGGGATGTAGGTGGAAAACAAGAAGAGGGTTTGCCAGAGAGATAGAGCTGGGTGTCATCCGCATAGCAATTGAACTGTATGTTATATTTACGGAGAATATTACCAAGGGGAAGGAGATAGATAATAATAAATAGCAGGGGCCCCAGGACTGAGCCCTGGGGTACACCTGAGGAAACTGTAAAATTCTGAGAAGTGAATTATTTGAGTTGAATGAACTGAGTGCGGCCAGAGAGATAAGATTTGAACCAGTCAAATTGGATATTGGTGATGCCAAGAGAAGATAGTCTATTGATGAGGGTGCTGTGACAAATAGTGTCCAAGGCCGCAATCAGGTCGAGGAGAACAAGAATAGATATTAGTCCAGGATCAGCTGCCATAAGAAGGTCGTTAGTGATTTAATAAGGGCAGTTTCTGTGCTGTGAAGTGGGCGGAAACCGGACTGGAACTGTTCCTATAGGTTGTTCTGAGATAAGTGGGTTTGGAGTTATGTTGCTACAATTTTTCGAGGATTTTGGAGATATATGGTCAATTAGAAATAGGTTGTAAATGATTAAAATTAGATGGGTCTGAACCAGGTTTTTTGAGTGTTGGAGTAATCGCTGCAGTTTTGAAGGAAGCAGGAACAGTTCCAGTGGAAGGAGAAGAGTGAATAATGGCTGAAATGAGAGAAGGGAGAGAGAGAGAACCAAGAAAATCATTGTTGATCAGAGACACCTAAAACATTGTTGTAGTACAAAATAAAATCAAGTTCTACACTTAAAAAATGACATTTTCTGTTTGTTCAAACTACTATAAATTATCAGGTTTCACGGTGTAGAACATTATTTAAATATTTGCATTCTAACTTCCACCTGTAAAAGCATTGTATCTTACAACTACAGGAGGACAAAAGACAGATGAAGGAGGACATCGAGAGGAGGAGGATGGAAGCAGTGGAAAAGAGGATGAAAAATATTAATGTCTCTCCCACTGATGGTGATGATCCATTTAATCCGCTGAACCCCATGAGTCCAACATTCAAGGTAACTGTATATCTTTGCACAAGTATTTTTCAATCTTTCACTGAATAAAATTAGACAGCAATGATATCAGATAGTAATTCAATTGTTCATATGCACATTTCAATCAAAATAATAAGCAATAGACAGCCTGTATTTGATCTTGCAGGACCAGGGGCCTGTATCATGAAGTTGGATTAGCTGGCAAGCCAGTTAAGTTTAGTTTTAGATTGCACCAATCTCAAAAGTCTAAACTATAAAACTGATGGAATTCATAAAATGTATTTTTTTGACATGATACTTTAAGGTATTCAAACAATACCATGGTGCAAATGTAAACCCATTATACTCTGTTGAAAGTGCATAGAAAATCATACATTTTTCACAGACACGATTATGACACGATTATGTGAACGATTATGACAATAATAAATAATCCCATTCTTTCTTTCAGAATACAAGCCCCAATTTATTTTGTAAGTTGCTCATGCTTGTTGTGCTGTAATCATACCTACATATTTTCAGTGTAAATGATAAGTGGTTGAACACGTTTTGAGTCAAGTTTCATGCATGCATATTCATGTGCTGATCTGTGGAAATGGATTACAGGGATATTCCAGGTTCTAAATAAATGTTCTGTGCCACAGAAAATTATTATGACTCTTATTTATGTGAGAACAAACATATGAAAGCGATAGTTGACTCCTAACATGAAAATTATGTTAATTATGCACCCTCAGGCCATTCCAACCCCCTGAGACCTTCATTTGTCTTGGAAACAAAAATTAAGATATTTTAAATGAAAACAGAGAGCTCTCTCATCCTCCTTAGACAGTAAGGTTCCTAACTCTTACAAAGTCCAGAAAGGTACCAAAAATTATCCTCAAAACAGGCCATATGACTTTAGTGCTTCAACTGGAATTTTATCAAGCAACGTGAACAGTGTGGGAGTAACATAGTAATATTACCTTTCTAATTAATGAGTAAAATAACACATTACTTTTCAAAATAGCAGTAATATTTGAGTTACTTTTCAGATTAATAATTCAGATTTTTTTTTTAATTCTGAATTAAAATAGTCACAATTAATCACACAGTCAATGAGAGAATGTGTCAATTATTTTAAACGCATCGAAGAAAAAGAAAAGTGGACCGTTTCAATAGACAGTAATTTTATTAAGACAAACAGTACAAAAGTAGCAAACGCATTGCTTTAAACTTTCAATAATCTGTATATATGGCATGTAAAGCTTTTTTTTTTAATGTTTTAATGTCTTTTTTAAAGGGTAAATGCAGGTTATGCACTGCGTTTTTAATTGCAGAACTCATCTATTTAAAAAAAGACGAAAAAATACAAGTTCTGAAGGAGATCAAGCCTAATAAAAAATAACTTGAAATTAACGAAGCACATTACTTACCATGAAAAGTAACTAAGTAGTGCAACTTGTTACTTTTTTAGGGAGTAACTCAATATTGTAATGCATCACCTTCAAATGTAACTTTCGCCAACACTGGACACGAATACCTTTTCATGCACATTAAACAAAATTAATGACTATACTCAAATAAAGAATTCATCTGTTCTATGACTGTGTAAATATGAAAAAAAATGAATGCATTCAGATATTCAGAGATCAGTTTTAGGCCTTCTAATCAGATAGAAATTGAAGATGTGACAATGTGACTATCATGTAAACAGGCAGATCGGATTTATTAAGGCATTGTGTTTTGTACATCATTAAACTTGCGACAATGTGGTGCTTCTCCGTGGTTTAATGATGTAGAAGGAAGAGCGTGTATGGAGACGCCGACGTGGTAAACAACAACAGAGGAAACATGGAGGAGGAAAGTGGTCAGTCGCCACAATTTGCTCCCACCAGACCTCTCTCGTATCCACAAATTCCTCTGAATGGTGGAGGACACCATATATAGACCATAGGAGCAAGTTGCGATGACAGCCCTTCCCTCCTCCTCCGCCTCTGCCTCAAAATTATTTTAAAGTTGGGTGAACTTTGCATATCTCGTAGAGCTAAACGCAAGACAATTTTTTCCATCGTGGCTAGTGTGGCGCAGATGCTAAAACCCGCCATTACGCATGCGCGACGTCGTAAATTGGATAGCAAATGTGTGAACACAATAATCGGATATGGGTCACATTTAAAAGAACGTGTAAACGGACTGACAAAAAAATCAGATATAGGCAACAAATCGGAATAGGGCATCAAGACCTGACAGTGTAAACGGGGCCTTATAGACGCATCTTAGTGCGATATGTGAGCATATGCACTATGACACTAAGGAGAACTGTTGAATAAAGTCATAATTTTTGTTTAATGTGCACATTAAAGTATTCTCATAGCTTATAAACATATTCTGATTGTACCACTGAAGACACGTGGGCTGTTTTGAGGATGTTTAAGGTATTTGTCTGGAATCATAAACCTTGTTGTCAATGGAGAATGAGAGAGCTCCCAGATTTCATCTAAAATGTTTATTTCGTGTCCTGAAGATGAACAAAGGTCTCAGGGTTTGGAATAACATGAGGTTAATACATAATTAATAACATAATTTTAATTTATGAGTGGACTAAAATTTGAATACATATAACATTCAATACACATCTCACTACAGACCTTGGAATATTCCTTTATTTATACAGTATACTTATTCATTTTGTTTACATTTATTTACATTTTCTTAAAGGCCATTTTCATAATTTACACATCGTTTGTTTGCTATTAGAATTGTGTGACCTTTTTGTTATTTTTGTTGCGTTTTCTGAAACCTGTCAGTGTTTTTACATGTGCACTTATTGAGTGAGTAAGAGCAGAGTTTGTGCTTTGTTTTGGACTGTATATGCTGCATGATCCACACCTATTCTCTTTAACAGTTACATGAACACATAGTATTATTAACTAACACTTAATGACTTGTGTGACACGGTGGCTCAGTAATTAGCACTGTCGCCTCACTGCAAGAAGGTCGCTGGTTTGAGTCCAGGCTGGGCCATTTGGCATTTCTGTGTAGGGACTGAATGTTCTGTTGGTGTGGGTTTCCCCCACAGTCCAAAGACTTGCGCTATAGGTGAATTGTGTAAAAAATGTTGCGTAAACTGATGTTTCCCAGTACTGGGTTGCAGCTGGAAGGGCACCCGCTGTGTAAAACATATGCTGGATAAGTTTGCGGTTCATTCCGCTGGAGTGACCCCTGAAAAATAAAGAGACTAAGCCAAAAAGAAAATAAATAAATAAATGAGTTAAAAATTGGAGTTTATGAGACATTTATGCAAACAAACAAATTGTGAGTGGGACTAAGAGCTGGGGGAATTGCGGGAGTGTTAACAAGAGACAAAAACCTCTCTTTTCCTTCATTTCATGGAAACTTTCAGTTTTTAGAAGATTCTGACAGTATGGACACAACTGACTTTATCAAGTCCTTAAATAAATGTAAAACATAATGCAGAGACTGCATAATTTTTATTTTCATGACATTCTGCATTGATTCAGGATTTGCATTAGTTATTCATTGATGAACTGTCAGTCTTAAAGCTGTCGAAAAATATGGAAACAGGGGGACCTATTATGCAAAAATTCACTTTTATATATTATTTAGACACAGTTGTGTAGCAACAGTGTGAAAATATAACTGGCTTCTAATGGTTAAAAAATAAATATATATATATATATATATATATATATATATATATATATATATATATATATATATATATATATATATATATATATATATATATTTTTTTTTTTTTTTTTTATCAGCATACTTCATAAAAACAGTCAAAAACACTTTGATTGACATTCTCCTTTTGTACGTGTCATCAGAGGGGGAAAGCCCCACCCATTAGTGACGATCTCTCCCTCATTAGCATAAACAGCCTTGAGTGAGAAGCAACTTTCAGCCATTAGAGTTTTTACATCGTACCTGCTGATGAGAGTCTTAGAGGATTAGAAGTGTGAAGTTTTAGGTTGCACAAAATGAACACTATTTTCCGTTTCTTCTTCTAAGCCACATTTTTTTACATTTTCAGTTTTTCACAGAGATAACTTTAGTCCTGTTTTTAATCTGCCACTATGCTGACACATAGGTGTTTTAAGCTCTGCCTTTTTTGAAAATCTCATTTACATTTAAAGCGACAGTCACCAAAACAGCACCATTTAGCTCAAAGCCTAAAAGGGGCAGTTTTAAAGAGTTATTAAAAATATTTGTGGATTATTTTAAGCTGAAACTTCACATAAACACTCTAGATACATCGGAGACTTATTTTACATGGGAAAAATGGCATAATGGGTCCCTTATAATAGTAGAATTTATAACCAGTAGAGCTTGCAAAACAAACAAACAAACAAACAAACAAACTCTAAATATTAACTAGAGGTCTCAGAATAATAAACTTGTGGCATGGCAACCACCAAGAAACCACTCTGGGAACTACCCAGTATTAGGCCAATGATATTTGTCCAGGGAAAAAAGTGCTGCAGACTCTTTATTGTTTAAAGGGGATCAACTTCTAGTCAAATCCTACCAACATAAATAGAGTGAAATTACTCAGCCTCTCAGTGGCTCAGTCTGAACACAAACTATAGCTCATGAGTCTACCAAAGCTGAAATTTATAGCTGTCACATTGTACAAAACTTACATCTGAGAAAAGAAAACACAAGAAAAATAACATTAAGAGTCATTTCATACATCACAAGAACTTGAACCAGACAGTGGCTATATATCTGAACATGGCGAACCTTTATGGAAGCTCCTGAGGACAACGCAGATTTACACATCTTCATCTCAAACAACAGGAGGTGTTTATTCTTGTTCATTGTGCAATATCTCACAAGAGTTCAAGAGTATTTTACTGCATTCCAAAGACTTGGGTCACACTTTATTTTAAGCTACAGTTCTCACTATTAACAAACCATTAACTATGACTTTTAGCTCAGCAAACTCTTAAATAGCTGTTTATAAATACAGTAGTTAGTAAGCTAGTAGTTAGAAAAGCAACTAGGAAAAGTGAGTAAACCAACACAATCTCACGGCAATTCGTAACTTTTTGATTTACTGGCTAATTCGTATGAATTTGTACGATCTAATTCATACGATTTAGTATAATTTGCTCATCCCCTAATGATGGTCAGGTTTAGGGGTGGGGTTAGGTGCCACGCCTCCTTTTTAAAATCGTACAATTTCATACGACTGAACTCGTACAAATTTGCACGAATTAGCCACTAAACGGACAAAACGTAAAATACTTACGCTTTCTCGTGAGATCAGACTGGAGTAAACATATAGCTTTTAAAGAGATTAGCTGAATTTTAAAAAATGTGTAAACCTATTGCCTTAAAAAGAAAATTAAATATGTGCATAATTATAAAAAAAATGTTGTCAACTTAATAGTTCAAAGTTATAATGGGTTTAATCACTTTTTTAAGAAAAGGATTACTTTTTACAGTGAATTGGGTAAGATTAGAGGGGCATTACGGTGGCACAGGGGGTAACACGATCGCCTCACAGCAAGAAGTTCGCTAGTTCGAGCCTTGGTCAGTCGCAATTTCTGTGTAGAGTTTCCGGTTTCCCCCACAGTCCAAAAACATGCGCTGTAGGTGAATTAAATAAGCTAAATTGTCCGTAGTCTATGTGTGTGAATGCAGGAGTGCATGGGTGTTTCCCAGTGTTGAGTTTCAGCTGGAAGGGCATATAAAACATATGCTAGAAATGTTGGCGGTTCATTCCGCTGTGGTGACCCCTGATTAATAAAGGGACTAAGCCAAAAAATATTATGAAATAATTAATGTAGAATAAAATGATGTACTTATAAGAATTGTGTAAAAATCTGAATTACTTAAACTAAAGTGTTTCCAATAGTTTATTGCATATTATTACATATTACATCATTACATATTACATTTATTACATGTTTTCTATATGTGCAGGGCTTGAAATTGCAACCGTTTTGGTCGCATATGCACCCGAAATTTAATCTTTGCGACCTCAAAATAATATTTTGGAGCATTTAGGCGAGTGCATAAAATTGTTGCCGTGCGAACAGTTTTCACAGCAAAATGTTCACAGCATGCGCAGATATAGGAGACATTTACACAGGGTGCATCTTTGCACCAAAGAATGTGAAATGCAGGGCTCAGGAATGGTTTAAATCAGTTGTCAACTTGTTTAAGTAAACAAAAGCCCACAATGCTTGCCCCGTCTTTGTGCTCTTCTTATTGGCCCTCTGCTCTGTAACTAAAGGCAAATGGATTGGTTAATATCAGCTGTCAATCACTCAGTCAATTCCTTCTGCCTTTAAATGACGGAGATATGACCATGAAAATGTAAAGTGCTGAAGATAAGAATGAGAACAACACTGACCGATTTTGTTTTAGAAACCACCTAAAGTTATAAATAATGACACATCTGATTAGTGATCATGTGGTGAATGTTAATCCACTATTTACACTTTTTTAAAGAATGGATAAATGACTGTCATTGGGTTAAAGTCCGCTATGAAAAGGACTAAAGCCATTTACCGTAAAGTTTGTGTGACAGAGTGGGACTGCATTACCACGGTTGCCACATCTACACTTTTTAAGTGTGTGAGGTTCTATTTACATTTCTATTCTATTTAAATCTGTTAATATAGCACTTGTAGTAACTGTGCTCAGAATTTTTGGCTGGTGTGACTAAATTGTGGCTGGCGCAATTAAATGTTTGAAGAGCACCAGTGCTTCCTAGCAAAAAGGTTAATTTCGAGCCCTGATGTGTAATTATGCCATGGTAAAGTATCGTATCCACCCCAAAAATACAATCTAGTAAAAAAAAAAAAATCTGTTGGGAAAAAAACACTATGGAAGTCTGTGGTTGCAGATTTGGAATGGAAAAGAAAAAAATCTGGTCTGTAAGGGTGAGTAAATTACAGTAAGACAGAATTTTCAGTTTTGAGTGAACTATTCCTTTAAGACGAGGCTACCTGTAATAGTTAATAATAATAGACTGAACACAATAATACACAAGCATTTGACTTTTTTATTGGAATTCAAATTTAGATGAGCTTTTTGCAGTCTGTGTTTTGGGGACCATAACCCTTCCAGTGCTTGCACAGGACTGATTGACAGTTTGAAAGTACATTCTCAGTAAGCAGAGGTTAAACAGTCAGCAGGTTTCAACATCAACACAAGGGATCCTTTTGTGTGTCCAGAACAGAAGCCTGTTAACAAGTACACTGTCAATCTAAGGATGTGAGAAAAGACCGGAATGGAACCAGTGTGTGGATTTTTTTCATTTGTACAAATCCTGAAGGACTTTTTATTTACACACTTATTTATTTTACTATAATAATGATATATTTCCCCTTCACAGGGTTAAATTAAATGCACTGCAATGATGAACAGATTAACAAGTCAACTATTTATTATAATTGTGATTACAATAACTTTAAAATACAGTGTTCAGCATAATTGAGTACATCCTATTTTGAAAATGAATATTTTTATCCACTTCTCAGTGAATATAGTTAGTGTATTTGATGCATTTAAACAAAACAGATTTATTAAACAGATATATTTATTAAAATAATATTTTAGTCACCAAACATATTTAGATATTGAAAGATAATACAATTAAGCTCAAACTAAATATAAAAATAAAACAAAATAAAAATTACTGTCATGGATTGGTCAGGCTCTCACGACCCCCACTCACGAAGATCACCATCACCTGACTTCTAATGAGCACACAGCTGCATCACATTCACGAGCACCAGATAAAAGCACAGCACTCCAGTCGCTCATTGTCCGGGCTCGTCTCGACGAAAGCGGACAACTGAGCGACCACTCAGCGTAGTCATCCTCAGCTAAACAAACGATTTACTTACCTGTTCTCTTTGTATTCCTCCTAGTCTTCCTGGTCCTCCCGAATCGTCCTGTCTTCCAGTCCTTCCAAGTCTGTGTCATCCTCTGTCAGCTGTATCTGGTGTGTGCTGTCCATCCTCGTGTATTCCTGTTACCCAGCCACGGAGGAAAAGACCCCAACATCATTCCTGATCCTCCTGGCTATCCTTCATGTGCTCCTTGTTGTCATTTAATAAACACCCTAACGTTTCCTTACCTCTGTCTCCTGTCCGCTTCATAACAGAAGCCCGGACCCTTAACGACGACAACATGAGCACCCCCGATCACCTTCAAGAGCTGGTGGACCAGTTGAAGCGGATTCTACAGCCACCAGCTCCACTTTCCAACGCACCACCAGCACCGAGCACTTCCGCCTCCACAGTTTCTTCTTCGGCCCTTCCTTCCAGTCCCATGGCCCGACCAGCGCCCTACTCAGGCGGAGCGGGGGAGTGCAATGGTTTTCTGTTACAATGTTCCCTCATATTCGAAATGCAACCTTCTCTATATCCCACAGATAAGTCGAAGATCGCCTACATCGTATCTCTACTCTCTGGACCTGCACTTAAATGGGCTGAGACGATCTGGAACCAAGCCGGGCCGGTCATGAATTCCATCACTACCTTCACGGAGTATTTCAAAGAGGTGTTTGGACGTTCTGATGGGGAAGTAGCCGCTGGAGAGCAGCTGTATCATCTAAAGCAAGGTACTCTATCTACACAGGAATATGCTCTCCGGTTTCGCACTCTAGCAGCTGCAAGTGGATGGAATGAGAGATCGTTGTTGACCACGTACCGGCTCGGCTTGGAACCCACGCTCCGAATCCAACTGGCCACATTAGATGATACAATGGGTCTGGAGAGATTCATCCAACATTCTCTCCGATGTTCCGATCGTCTCCGTTCCTATCAACAGGACACCATCACCCCCTCGTCTGCACTCCTCCAATCGCCTGAGTCAACAGCCTCTCCAGAACCAGAACCCATGATAATAGAGTCTGGAAGACTGACATCAGCGGAACGACAGAGGAGGCTGACCCGGGGTCTGTGTCTATACTGCGGTGTCAGTGGACACACCCGTATGGAGTGTCCCCTTCGTCCCATTCGGACTTCAGTGAGTGTATTCAGTACGAATATTGAACAATGTAAACCACTTACTACCACCGTACAAATAACTACTGCCTCTATTTCTCTCCTTGTCACAGCCCTCATCGACTCCGGGTCAGCAGGGAACTTCATCTCCCAATCCCTCTGTCGTCAACTCCACCTCCGTACTGAGGCGTCCTCGCATATATACCAGATACAACCGATAACCCAGTGCACTCGATCTTCGACCCGTATCCATCGACAATGCGAAGACATCCTTCTTCAAGTGGGGTTGTTACATCAAGAGAGGATTCAATTTCTGGTTCTGGAGGGTGCAAATATGGACATCATTCTAGGGCGCCCGTGGCTGGTGAAGCACGATCCCATCATCTCTTGGGGCACAGGAGAGATAAAGAAATGGGGATCTGGATGTACACCTGCCTGTTTTCCAAATCTCCCTCTTCAAGGTCGGAACCCCATTTCTTTGTTTGCAACATCGGTCGAGAGCCCTCCTGAGAAGCAGTCTATCCACATTCCTAAGGAGTACAGCTCCTTTCATGATGTCTTCTGCCCCAAGAGAGCTTCCCAGCTACCGCCGCATCGGCCATGGGACTGCGCGATCGACCTAGTTCCAGATGCCCAGTTGCCAAGAGGTAGGATCTACCCGCTCTCGCTTCCAGAGAATCAGGCAATGGAAGATTACATAAGGGAGGCTCTGAGTCAGGGGTACATACGTCACTCAAAATCACCAGCCGCCTCAAGCTTCTTCTTTGTGGCCAAGAAGGACGGAGGGCTGCGTCCATGCATCGACTACAGGGTCCTAAATAACGGTACAGTAAAATACCGATATCCCCTTCCTCTGGTACCAGCCGCTTTGGAACAGCTCCGAGAAGCTAAAGTCTTCACTAAATTGGACCTCCGCAGCGCGTATAATCTGATAAGAATACGTGAGGGGGACCAATGGAAGACAGCATTCGTGACCCCTACTGGCCACTATGAATATGAGGTCATGCCTTACGGTCTGGTCAACGCCCCCTCCGTATTCCAAAACTTCATTCATGAAGTCCTCCGGGAGTTTCTTCACCACTGTGTAATAGTGTACATAGATGACATCCTCATTTACTCCCGGAGTGAGGCCGAACATCGCCAACACGTTGCGGAGGTCCTACACACATTGAGAGAACATCACCTCTACCTCAAAGCGGAGAAATGCTCATTCCACCAGAAGTCGATTCATTTCTTGGGATACATCATTGACCAAACCGGTATACGTATGGATGGGAAGAAAATTGAGGCTGTTCTATCCTGGTCAGAACCCACTTCCATTAAGGAGCTCCAGAGGTTTCTTGGGTTTGCTAACTTTTATAGACGGTTTATCAAGGACTACAGCAGGATTACATCACCTCTCACTAATCTCCTCAAGGGTAAACCCAAAGGACTGGAGTGGACCAAAGAAGCAGCCGCAGCCTTCCGCCTTCTTAAGAAGGAGTTCACAAGGGCCCCACTCCTGACTCATCCTGACCCAAATCTTCCTTTCGTGGTGGAAGTGGACGCATCCACCACCGGCGTCGGGGCAGTATTATCTCAACATCATGATACACCGCCCCGACTGCATCCCTGTGCCTATTTCTCTCGGAAGTTGAGCCCGGCGGAGCAGAATTACAGCATAGGAGACAGGGAGCTTCTAGCAATCAAGCTAGCCTTGGAGGAGTGGCGTCACTGGTTGGAGGGAGCCAAACATCCGTTCCAGGTGATCACAGATCACAAAAACCTCCAATACATCAAAGAGGCCAAGAGACTATGTCCACGTCAAGCCAGATGGTCACTTTTCTTCTCACGTTTTGATTTCTCCATTTCCTATCGTCCAGGACCCAAGAATCTAAGAGCAGACGCTCTCTCTCGTTTACACGAGCATCACGATCATGAAGAACTCCCAACGAAGATTCTTCCCGAACACATCTCCATTTGTCCGATCACCTGGAACGCTCCTCCAGTCGTTGCCACTCCGGAAGCCCCTGCTCCGCCGGGATGCCCTCCTCATCGGCAGTTCATACCACCTGAACACCGGGTAGATCTGATCCACTCCTTACATACCTCGCTAGGCACTGGACATCCAGGGATCAACAATACTCTCTCGCTAGTATCCCAACGATTCTGGTGGCCAAACATGGCAAGGGATGTGAGGCAATATGTTCAGGGCTGTAAGGACTGTGCCCAATCCAAGAGCCCACGTCATCTACCCGCTGGAAAGCTCCATCCCTTGCCGATTCCGAACCGTCCCTGGTCACACCTAGGAGTGGACTTTATCACTGACCTCCCTTCGTCAGAAGGTAATACCTGTATTCTAGTCATAGTAGATAGATTCTCAAAGTTTGTCAAACTAATCCCTCTGAAAGGTCTTCCCACAGCCTTTGAAACTGCCGACAATATCTTTAATCAAGTCTTCAGGTCATTTGGTATTCCAGAAGATATTGTGTCGGACAGAGGTCCACAGTTCATCTCACGTCTATGGAAAGCCTTCTTCAAGCTCCTAGGTGTGGCCGTCAGCCTCTCTTCTGGATATCATCCCCAAACCAACGGGCAGACAGAGAGGAAGATTCAGGAGGTGGGACGGTTCCTGAGGACCTTCTGCAGTGGTCACCAGAACTCCTGGAGCCAGTATTTGGGCTGGGCAGAATATGCCCAAAATTCACTGCGGCAACCCTCCACCGGACTCACGCCATTCCAGTGCGTCCTGGGCTTCCAACCACCGCTCTTTCCCTGGGATGGCGAACCATCTGATGTCCCCGCAGTGGATCACTGGTTCCGGGAGAGCGAGAGAGTCTGGGACGAGGCTCATCAACATCTGCAGAGGGCAGTCCGTCGAAGCAAGGTAACCGCCGATAGGAGAAGGTCTGAAGAACCCAGATACACACCCGGACAAAAGGTGTGGCTATCCACCCGGGACATACGCATGCGACTGCCCTCTCGCAAGTTAAGTCCCCGATTTGTTGGTCCCTTCACCATCGTGGAACAGGTTAACCCCGTCACCTACAAACTACAATTACCCTCTCACTACCGTATTCACCCTACATTCCACGTATCACTCCTGAAACCCTATCACGATCCTGTTCTTCCCTCCACAGAGCCTGACCACGAAGAGGAACCCCCTCCTCCACTGCTCCTAGAAGAAGGAGCCGTCTACGCAGTGAAGGAGATCTTGCGTTCCCGACGTCGTGGTGGCCAGTTGGAGTACCTGGTGGACTGGGAAGGGTACGGCCCCGAAGAAAGGACATGGGTTCCCAGAGCTGATATTCTCGATCCTAGTCTCATGGTGGAGTTTCATGAGAGCCACCCTGAG
The DNA here is from genome assembly GCF_903798145.1 of Danio aesculapii. Taxonomy (NCBI): domain Eukaryota; kingdom Metazoa; phylum Chordata; class Actinopteri; order Cypriniformes; family Danionidae; genus Danio; species Danio aesculapii. Next base: position 6,233,102 of record NC_079459.1, on the reverse strand, counting down.
TTCCCAGCGCCTAGAGGCAGAGGGAGACCACCACGGCGTCGGAGGTGTCGGCCCTCAGGAGCGGGCCCTGGGGAGGGGGGTACTGTCATGGATTGGTCAGGCTCTCACGACCCCCACTCACGAAGATCACCATCACCTGACTTCTAATGAGCACACAGCTGCATCACATTCACGAGCACCAGATAAAAGCACAGCACTCCAGTCGCTCATTGTCCGGGCTCGTCTCGACGAAAGCGGACAACTGAGCGACCACTCAGCGTAGTCATCCTCAGCTAAACAAACGATTTACTTACCTGTTCTCTTTGTATTCCTCCTAGTCTTCCTGGTCCTCCCGAATCGTCCTGTCTTCCAGTCCTTCCAAGTCTGTGTCATCCTCTGTCAGCTGTATCTGGTGTGTGCTGTCCATCCTCGTGTATTCCTGTTACCCAGCCACGGAGGAAAAGACCCCAACATCATTCCTGATCCTCCTGGCTATCCTTCATGTGCTCCTTGTTGTCATTTAATAAACACCCTAACGTTTCCTTACCTCTGTCTCCTGTCCGCTTCATAACAATTACAATCTTCAAAACAAATTTTTTTTTTATTTTTTTTTATTTTATTTTATTTGTATTTTATATTTTTCATAACATATAAAATTGTAAGTTATTTTGTTAGATAAGCTCCAGATTTGGCTTCAGTACTGACTAATCTAATGTACATACAGAAATATAATATTGTATAGCTTCCTATGAAAAATATGAATTTAAAAGAGAGATTTGTGAGGGGTGTACTTATATATGCTGAGCACTGTAATTACAATTTTTACTCTTTAAATTTTACACTGCTTCAATTCTGTACTCAATGATTCAGAGGTTCAATGGAGCAGGAAATTGTAGCTAAAACACATTTTAATTTAAAAAATAAACTTTGTTTTCTAACATTTTGGTAATATTTGTTCATTCTAAAGTGTTTTTGTTTACATTCCAGATAACTGAGAGGACAGAATCCCTGAATCGCTCTTTAAAGAAGAGGTAGGTTCATTCAGCAACATAAAACACTAATAAAACACAGTGAATGAGCATGTGTGAAATCTGTTTGACATTCTTGGTCTCTGAGAATTGCTGTATATTAAATGGCAGATTCTTGATAAAAACTTGAAAGTATTCTGGCAAAATGGCTGTTGTCTAAAAGTAAATATTGACATAGGTGGAATGGGTCGTTGTAATACTTTGTTAATCCATCGCCTTGTCGGCTATGATTTATGGGTCGACTAACTTTAACCAGATGTGGAGTGTATACTTTTACTGACTTTCTTACTGTCTAGTAAGATATTGCTGTGGATTAAAATACTTATCACCATATGCACACTAAAAGCTCAGGACACAAATTAATAATAGTATTTTCAATATTTTATTTTACCATATATCCTGTATTCATACATATTAAAATGTAAGAATAAACATGTTTTTATATTATAAAAATCATAGTTTAAGTGTTTTATGTAATTAGTTTTTATTTTAGTTTATTTTTAGATTTAGTTTTATTTTGTACAGTATTTTATACTAACTTTATTTTAAATACTGAAAGTGATGTCCATTAATCATGATTCTTTGTTTTGAAAACAGTAACAGTTTCAAGAAGACACAGAGACCTGTACTGCTGCCCAAGATTGATGACAAGCTGGAACAATACACACATGCCATCGAGGTTCCGTCTTATCTTGCTATTTGTTGTGCTTTTATGTGTTAGTTCTGTATAAACATTTAGAGTAAAAAATATTAATTATAAGTAATAATAATTAATTTAGCTACTTTAAGGAGTAATTAAACCTGTTGCCTTAAAAGTGCAAATTGAATTTTCTTCAGAAAGTTAGCAAATATTTTGTAACATGTAACTGTTAAAGATGTCATCAGATGTGCATTTTACACAAGTTGATATAATTCTTTAGGTTTTTAAATTCACTTTGGTTACATTTCTCAACAGTAGAGTAATCAAACACACTTTTTTACCTCCCTCCAGAGTACACTGTTTCTCCTAATATCTATTTCAATGCTAATGATCTGCTACTTTTACGCCTCTCTCTGATGATAAGCTAAACCAGCACAGCACACGTTTTGCTGTATGACTGACATGAAGGAGTATTTGAAGCTGTTTCCACATTATAAATGTGAGAAAGTGACAAACTTTCTCCTGTATAATGTATCATTGCTTGACAATGCAGCCCACCATTATCAATGTAAAATGTATTCAAACAAACATCTATAAATTTAAAAAGTAACACTGGTGCATTTAACAAATACTGCTAATTTCCTAGCTGGTTAAGGCTGGTTTATACTTCAGTGAAGAGTGATTGTCATGACCAATGGCGCCTGCCTTGTGTGTAGCTGTGCATTTATAATTCTGTGTGCTGTTTGTGTTGCTCTGCAACAACACTTCCGAAAGGCTAGCTGGCAGTGAGGTTTTAATGTTGCTCTGTGTCGAGTTTCTTCGTGGGTGTTTTGTTTTTTCTGAACGTTAATGATAACCTTAATGTACAAGTAGATAAAACTTGCTTATTCAGAGGCTAGAACCGGCTGACATGCAACAACTTTAATCATAAGATAAACACAAAACAAACATCTAGAGCTCCTCCACAGGACTTAACACTTGTAAACACTCGCTCCATCTGGCTCACAGCACCGCCCACACTCTGCACAGCTACCAAGCTGACCAATCACAGAGCTTGCGACGTGTAGTTGCATTTTTGAGAGGTGCGCGTCAGCTACGGCCAGGGCTATGCGACCGTGCGAAGGCTGCGCCCGACCATACGCAAGAGCTTGACGCAGAAGTATAAATCATCCACAGTACAACACCACACTAACAAACTCAGCTCTGCACATGAGTGATATTGATCTGATTCTGAAGCTAGCATTTGATAACCAAAGACAAATTATACACACACAAAAAATACTTCCATCTTTCAGACTAATTGTAGGTACAGCTACATTGTTTAAATGGAATGTTGATTTGAGTCCAACATCGAAATTGCCTGAGGTCATATTGTATAAATTACACACAAAATAACATTTTCGCCTATTATTTTTGGACATTCCTTTCATATATAAAAGTAACCTATTTAGCTGTTGCCTTTTCTGACGCTGGGATTCTGTGTAAGGACACCTGTGAACCTCTACCTCAGATCACAGAGCAGATGCTAGAATCACTTCATTGTTCAAATGCAAAGAATCATATTCTTTATCTCTTTGCTATATGTTTATACAAAGAGGTGGAGGTAAAGAGGAGGGTAGCACATATGAAGAACTATCTGGTTATGTTTAAATGGGCACAAAATTCAAACAGGGGTGCGTTTAACAAAACCATCGTTAGCCAACTTACATTGCAAGTTCCATCGTTACAAACATGGTTCGTTTATTTGCCGTTTCCCAAATTCATCGTTCCAACAAACATTCGCAAACTGCATCGCAAACTTGTACGCTTGCAACTACACTTCTGGAGCTGTAGTTAGAAACATAGTTCCTGGCTGTGTTCTATTCCCAGTTATGCCCCCCTATGCAATATTCATTTAGAAGATTCTACCATTTAAACTTGGAATGATTTTTTAAATAAAGCATTTCAGTCATCTTTCTTAGGTGTAATTTGCTTTCAAAGTATTTTTACAGTTCAGTTTTAGCCATCTTCATGTTTACAAATGCGCTCCCTTCGCAGTGCACTTTGAAATCATTGATGTCATTTTGAACACAGCCTCATGATGAAAGCTATAGGTGATTATTAATCTATAGGTGTAAAAGCGCTATACAAATAAAGGTGAATTGAATTGAAATGAATTATTAATAGGTGACCTATTATTTAAAAGCGGAATTTATGTTACATCGCCAAAGCTTCTGAAAACAGAAACTATAGCGTATGTTAATGCTTTTAATTTATAGTAAGTTATTTATTAAGTATCTGTACTGTATATGACATGGGCCTGTTGGTTAGCACATTTCTGCAGTGGTTTGCATGTGTCAAATTGTAAAAGTAGACTTTCCAAAAATAATAAATAAACAATATACTACTTGATAATAATAATAATAATAATAATAATAATAATAATAATAATAATAATAATAATAATAATAATAATAATAACAATAATAATAATAATTGTCATCATCATTAATATTATTTATTTTATTATTAAAGTAGGATTTTTTTCATTTGCTAATAAATAATAAATATTAAATTTCATTTTTTTTAATAAATAGCCTCATTATTTATTTATTTGATTTATATATGGAATTAGAATATGTGTTAGCTTTTGTGATGATTTTATGTTAATTTAGAATAGAATATGTAATGTTCTCAAAAATATTTGTAAAGGAAACACAAGCCCTATATGTGCTATTTGCATATAATTCAATTAATATGCAAAGCGAGTGCATGTTTTTAGCAAAATATTGGATTTTTTTAATGCGTGTGCGTGTAAAACAATAAAATTTGCACAAAGAAATTGTCAGAATCAGAATCAGAAAGAGCTTTATTGCCAGGTATGTTCACACATTGTTTTCGTGACAGAACTTCTACAGTGCAACAGGATTTCAGAGACAGGACCAAAAAACAGATAATAAATATATTTGAAAAATAGAAGTAAGTAGTGAATGCAAATGTACAAATTGACAAGTGTATGTACAGAAATATTACTATATCCAACGTTATATGTGCAGCTGTTATGTGCAAATTGGCAGGTAAAGTGTGTTGTTAAATAAGTGTATATGTTTATAAAAGTGTATGGCAAGTAGTGATGTTGGTTCCACAATAATTATCATCAAGTGATTTTGGCAGCCAGATTATGGGGTTCTTTTCTAAAGAGGTTGTTACTCCACCCCGTTTAGAGCATCATTATGAACGTTTTACGTTATAACTAACGTGGTCCAAACGATGGATCTGCAACAGGGAAACTCTGGGTTTTGGGAAACACTTGTTACTACATCGTTCTTTTCCCAACCAATGCATCGTATTATGATAGTTCAGCTGAGGGTTCATCGTTGTTTGTGAAATGCACCCCTGGTCAATTATGGCACATAAATACACTCAAACAGTTTATATAAAAAAGCTCTTTTTCTTTTAAACTTTTATGAGCTGGAAGACAGGAGAAACTTGACTCAACACACAAAGCACTACAAAAATAAATATGTAATCTGATGTCAACATTAAATTGACTTATCAATTTTTATGATTATGCTTATAATAATTTTAAGGCCACAGTTTTATTCACTTTTTTTAATTAGATTATTACTTTAAAAACAACAGGTTTGCTCACTTTTTTTAAGTCAACTAAATGTTGTATACATTGTATACAAATGTAGTTTACATTGTATTTTAAGTATCAAATGCTTTGTTTAAGAATGATCTTTAAAAGTTCAAGTTTTATTTAAAGCTTTCAGGTCTGTCTCTGCCTGCAGTCAGATTAGATGGTTTATGTAGAGTTTCATTGATGCCTCCAGAGGCATTGTCTTGTTATATTTGCGGCACTTTCTTGAAAACAATGTATTCCTCTGATTCACTGATCCTGATCATCAAATGTGTTTCAGATCTCTTCTAAAGAAGCAAAAACACCTAAGTCAGCAGTAGTGGACATGCCCTGTGTCTCTGCTCCGGTGGCCTCCAAAAAAAATCTGTTTGAAGGAGGGGAAGCCTGGGGTCAAACCAGTCTAAAGGGAACACCTTCTAAGGTCAGCAATCAGAGATGTTCATTTTTGACTCACACCCACAGTGAAACCTTTGTCTTCATTCACTCCACTGGTTCTTGTTAACATGAACACTGTCAGTCTGACCATGTGAGAAAAGACTGCAATGGAACCAAATCCTGAAGGACTTGTTTATTTTAGTCTAATATCTACACTGTAAAAAAATTATGTGATCAATTAGTCATGACAGCATATGTTTTTAGTTCATTGTAACTTTATTAAACTAAGTTAATCATGTTCTAACTTAATTTTATAAGTTATGCAAGCTGTTTTAAGTCAGGTTAACATAATTTAAGTTCAATGGACTCATAATATTAATTTGATTCAGCTTAAAAATTTAAGGCAGGATTTTTTGATGATGAACGATTTATAATTGTGAATAACTTTAAATAATTACAGTTTCCACTTTCCAATTTCCACTGCTTGAATTCTGTACTCAATGATCCAGTCACAGAGGTTGAATGGAGCAGGAAATTGTAGCTTTTAACTTAACTTTGTGTTCTGGAAGTCATTCATTGGTCATTTTTGTAGTGTTGCGATAGCGTACTGATTATTTAAAGATTTAATTTAAAGAAAAAATTATAAAAGAGGACTATTGGGGTATTATTGTGATAATGAAGTGCTAAAAATGTTTTTTTTTTTTAAATTGTGGAAACAATCCCTGTTAATGCAGACACAATGAACTGACAATATTCTGTATGTATCATGAATGTTAGTCCAGTCACTTTGTAAAGAAAAAAACAAATCTGCAGTCATAGTCTGCCATTGCTAACAAGGATTTTTTTACAAAATCAATCATGTTTTACACAAACACAACAACAATTTAATTTCTTAAAGACAAAAAAAAACATTTTCAAAAAGTTTGCATTTGCATTTTTTGCCCCTAAAATGTTGTCTATATGCCTAAAAATTTACTATCTTTATTTAAAAACTATGGTGTAATGTCGCCTTATGCTGTATTTTAATCCTGATTGAAAGTTAGTGGATCTGAAACATGTCAAACTAATAAGAAATCATCTTTATGCATGCTTCTCAGCATTATGAAGGAAAACAGTGATGTCAGGGCACTTCTATTATTACTCTGAATGAGTATCAGATTGTGCAAGCATGGAGGTCACGAGGCGGCCCCAGTGTTGGAGCAGCAGCGTGAGATAGGTCATGTAGTCATGTAGTGTGGAACAACATCTGTTCTTTACACTTTCTCGCTCACACTATCAGTTTGCCTGAGTCTGACACATTTAAAGATCCATCAGTGGGACGCTATTGAGTAAGAATTCTTGGGAAACATCAGCCAGATCAATCACGGCTTTGTGAATTCTGCCTGATTGCATATACAGTCAAGCAAGAACCTAAACATACCAAAAACAAATTCTTCGCACCATATGCTGTTCTACATGTGTGTACATTTATGTTTGGTTTTATATTTTTAGGATGCCGACTGTGTAAAAGTAGGTGTAGCGAACCTGATCAACCATTGGGTAAAAGGAAGTCCGGAAGGTGGGAACAGACACTCCCCTTCTGCACCATCTGTAAGTCTATTAATGAATATGCAATGATTGGATAGCAAAGAAAGAGCTGGCCAGAGATTTATGGATTGGTAGTATGTATTTATATATATGTATATATATATATATATATATATATATATATATATATATATATATATATATATATATATATATATATATATATATATATATATATATATGTGTGTGTGTGTGTGTGTGTGTGTGTGTGTGTCTGTGTGTATGTATGCATGTGTGTATGTATGTATGTATGTATGTATGTATGTGTCTATATTTGTATTTAAATATAGTCGAAAACATATATACACTGTAAAATCACAAAATGGTTAATGTGTTGTGCCACCTTGTGGCAGAAGGATCTACTGCAACTTTCCTATTCATTTTCACAAAATCCAGTTCATCAATCACTATGCCCTATAAACTGCAGTGTTCTGTGATGTGGATATGCGGTTTACAATGTTGGCGGTTAAGGTCTAAAGAAAAAAAAAACCTTCAGTTCATTATTTCCAGATGTAAGGAACATTGTTTCTATCAAACGTAAGCGTTTTTAAGAGAAAACATTGCCTGTTTCTGTCTTTAGGAAAATTATTGGGCTGCGTGATCTTTGAATCATTATTGAATGATTCTACATACCTTTAAAATTAGGTATAGTTTACCATGACAAGCCTCTAGTTTATGTTGAACAAATCTTCCAAAATCATTTACTCTGCCTTATGTTGGGTGATATTCAGTGTTCGTGGAAGACAAAAGGAGTACTTCTATAGACTGTGCTTCTTTCTTTTGTGTTTATTTTTTGTATTTAACTGTTAAAAGAGACTAGAGCTTTTAAGATGAACAAAAAACACTATAAAATAGCATTAAAATAATCCAGAAGAGTTGTGCGATGCATTTCATATCTTCTGAAGTCATGTGATTGCTTTGTTTGAGAAACAGGAAAATTATACCCGCTATTCATGTAAAATCTCTGCGTCAGCCTGATC